>NW_021681535.1:73095-80847 GCF_001412515.2 Diachasma alloeum
TAATATCACGTTATTTCTGATGAGCTTGTGATTGTTCATCTGAAAAAGCATGCCATCTTCACATTTATTCGATTGTTTTTTCGCTCAAATCACGATGCCATCGGACCTGTCAAATCATTATTGAGGTTAAGTATACTGGGATTGAGTAATTGGAGATGAACCTGAGATTGAGCAGTGGCCATTCAACTAAAGCCCGGCGAAGCGTTTCGCGTAACAGTCTAACGCTGGGCTGTGAGCGCGTGACGCGGCTCAACCTCGGGTACATGTGACGCGCGTGAAGTTTATCCCAAGCTGGGGCGGAGTGGCGTATTTCTAGCTGGGATACGGGTTCCGAGCCGAGCTCGAGCGGCGTGATTTCTACCCGGGGCTCGCGCTCACCCGAGTTGCGGCTGAATCCCCGGTTGAATTTCTACCCGGGTATGGAGTCGAGTAATAGGAGATATTGGCATAAAAACGATGTGTGTATGCAGGGTATTCCATTTGAAACAGTGCAGCTTGATATGTTTTGTGTATTAGGAAGCGGGAGACAATAAAATTGTTCAAATATAAGTTGTTGAGTTCGGGGAAGGGGGAATTCAATACGGATAGAATCTAGACCTCCATTGCTTATGTCTCTATGCTGCGAGCATGAAGTCAGTTTTGTTAAATGGCAACAACATTTTTCACCCCTACAAAAGTTGTATATCTTGCCGAGAGAAGCTCAACCATACCATATTTTCCGATGAAGTCATCGTTTTCACATGAATAATGATATAAATCTTGAATTAAACCAAGCTATTGATCACAAAACCAAGAATGAATCTTTCAATTCCTTCCAAATTAATAATAAATGACCAATCATCTCATATTAGTCGTAAATTTCCCTGAGTGCGCTTAATCGTTAGCTCGGGAGTATTGCCTGTTCGATACACATACTTCCAATAACCGTACACCATCGGAACTGCCTTAATCCCGGGAAAAAATGATGATTCCGCATCGTAGTTTCGTATTTTAATTACCCCCTTCGGTGGAAATTTTTTTTCTTTTCTCCGTCTAATATATACAAAAATTGGAGTGCGCTCTGATTTGCGCAAAATTAATCTTTGTCAAACTTTTCCTCCACTTTCTCTTTGTTTTTCATCGGCTTTTTTTTCACCTTCAAAAGGTTCCCATTTATGAAGAAATTAACTATTTGCCGATCTTTTGGAAGCAAAAAAATGAAGAAATTGAAAGGCGATGAATGAAAAAACAAAATCACTTCTAAATAGAAGGAAGCTGACCTCCACTTTGATTTTTGAAAACTGTAAAAGATGTCACGTTGACTGAAAAAAAGCAAATAATCAATGCCGAATTTCCAAATTTTTAACTTTCCGATTTATATCGGATAGTTATTGTAATGGACCCAAAAGTTGAAACCGGAAATTTTATATTTTCAGGTTTCATGACCTCTAGAAACTTTCTATGAAGTTTTTAGGAGGATGTTCGTGTGTGTGTGTGTGTGTTTATCGTTAGAACACTTTAAATATTCTTATCTCCTTCAAATCAGCTGAAGATCGCGAACCAAGTTCTTGGGAGCCAAGAACTTCTAAATAATAACAAGCTAATGAAAAATACATTTCGCGCCATTTTGATTAGAAAGGTAATCAGAATGTGATTGTCTCTACTAAGCATATGTCATTATAAAGAATTGTTTATATACCATTATAGATTACAGAAGCAATTCCAATATGATTTTTCTTATGGAGCATTAATGTGGTGGATAAATATTATTGATGTCAACTTCATTTTTCGGTTTCATTTTAAAAATACATTTTGGGCCATACTTTTCATTCAATTTCTACTCCTTCACCTGCATTGTGAGCAAAAAAATCCGAAAAATTGGTACATGTGGAGAAACCAAATTTTTAGTTTTTAAATTCTAGAAAATTTTCGTAATTTCCTGATTGTTTTCCTGAAATAGTGAACTTTTACTGAAAAATTTGGAGGGGGGTGGGTGGACCGTGCATTGAGAATTCACAACCAAGAAAATTGAGAACCCCACCTCAAATTTTTCAGTTCACAATTCTCTATCTCCCTTAGTTCTGGAGATATCCTTGAAAAACTTACCAACGAACTAAGTCGTCTACGGGAGGGGTTGTACTGATTTCGGTTTAGACTGGTTAGCGGGGACATGTAAACATTAATAAATTCTGAAAGCAGAGAATGATTGCAAATCGTTGGGTAATCTATGGTACACCGATACCACAGGCCATCGATTAAATTTGAATATACGTAATTAATAAAAAATTTTATATATTTTTTTTTGGGACTCTCCACTAACTACGTCCTCGTCGTGAGTCCCGGGGTAAAAATTTTTAGTCTATTGGATCTCTCCAAGACTGTGAAAGACTAAAATCAGTCTGCCTGGGTCTTCCGTAATCGGTTTCGCGTCTCGGAGTCTTTGGTGAGAGACTCGAGTCTATCTGAATCTTTGCCAACACGGTAGAGACTAGAGTCTCTCATTGAAAGATAGGGACTTAGAATTTTCGGGACTGATAATCAGGATCTCGCTAAAATTAATTATTGATTCATTAATTGTTAATTAAATAGACACTGGAGCAAGTATAATATAGTACAAAGGATGGTGGGGGGGGGGGATAATAAATTGGACGACGGAGCAAGATAAGATAATCTGGTGATCGCGGGTGATGGACGAATTATATCGTGGGTTAAAATGGAATGAGTGGTGAACTAAATGACAGGCTAATTAGCTAGTGGGGTAAAACGGGAAGGTGAGGTAGAATGGAACAGCCTGGACCATGAGTGAATTTGGGCCGGGGGGAGGT
Organism: Diachasma alloeum; assembly: GCF_001412515.2. Lineage (NCBI taxonomy): Eukaryota > Metazoa > Arthropoda > Insecta > Hymenoptera > Braconidae > Diachasma > Diachasma alloeum. The sequence continues at coordinate 75,900 of NW_021681535.1, forward strand.
GAAATAGGACAACAAAGTGAATTGGTCGGCGCACTAACCTGGCTATGGGGTAAAATGGGATAGCGGGATAAGATGGAATAACGGGTTGAGGCGGATCCGCTTTAAACCCTTATTCTGTCTTACTCCTTTATCCCATTATCAATTCACCTTGTTGTCCTATTTCGTCGCCGGTCAAATTTGACTATCGTCTAATTTGCTAGGCTGTTTCATTGTACCCCACCATCCTGTTTTACCCCACCCTCATATTAGCCAGACTCACCCATTTTACCCCGCTATCGATTTTACCCGATCATCCCACTAAACACCCGTATTTAATTTACCTGCCGCCCAATTTACCCCTCCGGCTAATTAGCCTGTCATTTAGTTCACCCCATTTTACCCCACAATCTGAGCAGTGAATAGCATTCTCGTCCTGTTTACTCGGAAATTCAATTCTACACTCGACCATCTAATTTCATTCCATCATTCAATTTACCCAACCATAAATAAAAAAATTAGAAAAGTAAATTGAAAAAGTACAAAAATTGAAAAATTAAATTAATTCGCTTTCGGATTCAACCCCTACTCCAAGTCACCCCGTTATCCCATTTACCCCACTGTCGGAGTAACTCACCGTTCCGGCTTACTTTATGGGTTCATTTAACCGCTATCCCATTTTGCCCCACTCTAACTAACCTGCTTTCCCGTTTTACCCCACGAGTAAATGGCACAACTGCTTTCCATTTTACCCCGCTGTCCAGTTGGTTCACTCCACCCCAGTATCCCATTTTGCCCCATTTAATTCCAGTTTCCCTTATCATGCGCCCCTCTCCGTTATCCCATATTATCCCACTGTTCACCTTCGTCAATGCTTCCCCTATCTTCTCCCTCTCAATAATTGCGCATATCAAGCGAAAACAAATTTGACTCGCCACAAGCAGCTGTATAGCGCAGAAGATACCGGGGTAACCTGCGATCACTGAAGCTAAGCAGTAGCGAGTTGGGTTAGTAAAAGGATGGGTGACCGAAAGGGAACACGGCGGATCGACCGGGAGGGAACATCTGGAGAACCGCTGAACCGATTTCTTTTTTTTTGTTTTATAATTGTTCAATTTGTGAATTAACTACATTAATATTTTCAATTATTTTCCAAAAATGAAATTGAAGGAGTTATTAGTGATTAATTAATTATTGAGATACGTAAGGGACGCGGAGCCTCTCGCCGAGAGACGCTCGGTAGCAGTCTCTCGGCAGTCTTGCTGCATCTCCCACGCAGAGTCTCTCAAAAGTATGGCTACTGGCGCTGAGCCATACTCTCTCATAGACGCAGACGCGAGTCTTGCAGACCCCAAAAAGACTCAAATTTTTCATCCCGGGGTCCTGGGTCACGCCAAGAGTTGGTGAGGATTGAATTCTTCACCAGTAACTATTGGTTCCTTTAAAAACTTGGTTATCTCATTGATAGAAAATAATTTTAATTCTTTAAAATGAATGTATATCCATATGAAATTAAATTTATTGTATAGTCGTAAGAAGGTACGACGAAGTTGAAGAAGGAACACCTCATATCCATTGAAATTTACTGTAAAAAACTGATGGATATAATAAGAAATGATCACAACAATAGTTCACTCATGACCCCACGACTTATACGTTTTGCAGCAAAGTAGTACATAGTACTTTTGATGATATTCGAATTATACCAATCATTATCAAACCATTTTAAAGATGGTTTTGAATACTAAAGGTCGAACAAATGAATTGACCCGGCAAACTATGTTTTACCACTAATTTCTGGATATACAACCGCCCCCCCCATGTATAAAGATTCCGAAGAGGACCGATTTTTCGGTCTGCTTCAGACCGACTTTTTTTGGATGCATAGTGCATCTTCGCGCATGCGTAAGTATGGGTGTATCTCCCAAAAAAATTTCAAATAGAATTAAAAAAAAAAATACGTGTGATTTATGACTTATTTCCCAGAATACTGCATTGTAATCCAGTGATTCGAGGCGGACGAAAAATTGCAAAATTGAAGATATTACAATCTTTTCATTTGAAGTGTTACACATAGCTATTCGACTTTCATAATAACATTTTAATTTTCTCTGTTCCGTTCCTAAACTTTTCAACGCCAAAAAACTGAAGTGTAAAATCACATGATCCTACTGCATAGCCAATAATACTGTGAAATAAGATACTGCAGTCTTCACCACCTGCAATAAATTGGCAAAAAAGTTATAAGTTCAATAGAAATGATGGAAAAGAGGGAATTCATCATCTCACCACAGCAAAAGTATTCATGTTCATAGGAATCAGGGTTCCAGCAGTCAAAATCACTGGACTTTGAGCTCTCATAAGCATCAGAGGTATAGTTTTACGCGTCTTAAGAGAAGCGTCATACCACTTCGAGTTTGTCCTAAATTTTTAAATGCAGTTAATTTCATAAATCATGGAGGAATAATCTGAGCATACAGAGTCTTCATGAGGTTAAAACTGGCGTCCATCACTCGCTGCGCCAGGAAACACTCGACGAAAAGATGCAACAGCTGGCCTGCCAGGCTCACAGCAAATTTGAGAAGTTTCTCCATATCGCGCATATTTTTCGCCATCAGCATTGTTTAATTCAAGTCAGTGATATGAGGTAAAATCATCTCAATGGATTTATTAAAATTTGACTTTTTTACCTGTACACCGGTTGCGCTCAATATGAACATGTTGAGTCCAATGATTCCGAAGAAGGACCAGAGGTAAATCTGTCTGATGTGTTCTGCAAAACTTTACATTCGATTTCTATTACAATGAGAAATTCATCAAAAGAAATTAGTAGTTTTCGATACGAGTGCATAAAGTACCGTTCTGATCCATGTTAGGTAGCACTGTGAGCCTTGCACGGGTCAGAATCAGTACATTTCGACGCTAGGCCGTGAGGAACTTTTCGAGTTCTGTAATCATATCAGGTAGAAAAGTTATTCACGGCCGTGTATTTTACGTCATTGGGTATTTTCAAATGCCAGCGATCTTCGCGAGAAATCTCTAAGTTCGTTCTTCGCATTAAATCGAGATGTTATCATCATTGTGACAAATGCTAGTGAAGCTGAAATTGAAGTTTAACCCTCCAGTGGTCGCGCTATGGTCTGAACGCCACCGTTTTTGTTATTTTCATGATATCTCTAGAAATATGATGAATTACGCTCTGCCTATTTAAGAGTTCCTCAAATGATATGTTCTGATGAGATTAAACACGGTAGGGTTGCCCTGCACTGACAAGTTTTTTCTCAATTAATTTTTTTGTCGAGCGCGATAGCGAGAATGAGCGCAGCGCTCACCGTGCGACCACTCTCGTAGTGGAAATTCGACGAGCGGTGTTGTCGACCCTCGTGGTAGTCCCAAGCAGCGTGTGCGGAGTGGGGGGTTGCTGGCCGGTGATATGTTTATAGTATCGGATGGCTCTGGCAACGCTGCGCTCGAGAATGTACGGACGGCGCAGCGCTTACTCCGCGCCCAACGACATCCGACGAAGACGTGCAACTGCAGGAGGGTTAAACTAGTCTCAAGAAGGGGGACGAGAGAGATCACAATTGAACGAGGCAATTTCAAATGCCAGCGATCTTCGTGAGAAATCGCCAAGTTCGTTCTTCGCATGAAATGGCGATGTTACCATCATTGTGACAGATGCTAGTGAAGTTGAAATTGAATTATATTGTTTTGGGCCGAAAACCGCGATTTTAACGTCGCTTCGCTCGATTAAATCGTGATCCATCGGGCTTAGTGCTGAAAAGTATATTTGCTCGATTTATGATCCTTCTCCTATTTTCCACTTTTTATACTCACGAGACCGAAGCCACACCGAAACAAGGCCGAGACGAAACGAGAAGATCGAGATACGCGGTAGCGTATCGGCCAAGAAAAGTTTTGAAACTCGCCGCTTGCTACCGGGTATCTGTACATGAAGCAACTAACCCCTCCACTACCTTCGAAACACATTTATTGAATAAAATGAAAACGTGATACCCTACGAAAAAAATAGCCTGAGTTACATCACATAAATCGGCCACGAGCTTTCCATTGATATCACTATTTTCTTTTTCGACTCAATATTAAGGAAATTATGCGCATAGCAACGGGATCATATCCACATTCTTGCATTTCACATTATCTCTGAGTACTATGGTTGAACTGAGGAGATTGTGGTCCTCAAATTTACCCCCACTTTTCCCAATCCCTACTACAATCGTTGCCTCCCACCTCTGACACTCAGGGCTATAATCTCCTCAGTCCGACAGTAAGTGTGAGATTTCGTTTTCGAAGTTGGTAGTAGTGCGCTCCAACCTCACGCGCAGAGGAGGGAGATTTGAATAGCGCATTACTCTTTCTCTCTCCTTCTTGAATTCTACTGATTTGCATTTTTTGAACTCATTATCGACTTATTGTAAAAATTAATGAAAAATTGATGAACAAGATCATATAGCGCTGTATATTGCATAGAAATTTTTCTCCTATCCTCGATTAATTTAGATTTTCAACTCAGTCCGTGAATAACACGTGCGCGAGTTTATTTCTGAGGTTATTTTACGCGGGTAATTTGAACATTTGATTTTCTCATGAAATTCTCAAATCGAATCGGAGCATGAATTATAAATAAATGTAGGAAAGAAATACCTTGAAATCTTTGGCTTCCGGATGGATGCCGCGTTCGGATTCAGCGTTGCGCCGACGTTTCGCAAACATTGCAGTCTGCATCTTCAGGGCTATGAGCTCCGATTCTGAGCTCCGATGTCTAGGGGTAGTCCTTATATGCCTTCCCTTGTGGTGGTTGGGGAAGGGAAAGGGGAGGGGGGTGGTCAGCCAATCATATATTTTTAATTGATCAGCTGGTCAATTAAAAAAAAGTGAACCCCATTTGGAAAACCGTCCTCCCGGTTTTTTAATTGACCAGCTGATCAATTAAAAATATATGATTGGCTGA
>NW_021681535.1:82163-83156 GCF_001412515.2 Diachasma alloeum
AATATATTTGCAATAATCGGGGAAATGGGAGACCCCATTGCCGCTCCCGATTTCTGCTCATAGTACTCTCCTTTGAACTGAAAGTATGTAGAAGTTAAGCAATGCTCAATCAGGGAAAGGAATTGGGAAGAGATGTTGTCGGATTTCTTGATGATTTCCAAGGTTTCTGGGATTGGGACGTTAGTGAAGAGTGTTTCCACATCAAAACTCACTAGGATATCATCTGGAGAAGTCCGGGGATTTCTCAGTTTGTTGACGAAATGCAGTGAGTTCTGAATGTATGAATNGATTTCCAAGGTTTCTGGGATTGGGACGTTAGTGAAGAGTGATTCCACATCAAAACTCACTAGGATATCATCTGGAGAAGTCCGGGGATTTCTCAGTTTGTTGACGAAATCCAGTGAGTTCTGAATGTATGAATCATTCAGGCCAGTCAACTTTTGGAGTGGTTTCGTAAGAAACTTGGCCAGCTGGTAAGTTGGCGCTCCAATGTTGCTGACAATGGGACGGAGAGGAACAGACTCTTTATGGATTTTGGGGAGTCCATAGAGTCTAGGAGGAAAGGATTCTTTAGGGGTGAGGAATTTCGTCAGGTCAGCCGAGAAACCAGCCTTTTTCAGCAGATCAGCAGTTTTTCGCTCAATTGTACGAGTAGGGTCCTTCCTAAGTTTAACGTAAACTCTGGAGTCACCCAACATCGTACTGAGCTTACCGGAGTAGTCGTCTTTATCCATAACCACCGTGGCATTGCCTTTGTCTGCCGGAAGAATAATCAGATCATTATTCTCCTTTAGACTACGCAGTGCGAGGCGTTTCTCCCTGGGGAGTGGCCTTGTGGCGAAAGGACACAACTTCGCTGTTACCCCTAAAAAGATCCCCACCGAGGAAATCATCAGTCCTACCGAGACAGCGATTTACCATCTTCCTCAGGAGACCAGCAATGAGATCCGGAGGCAGTTGTCTAACATCCTCCACAAGGCCACTCCCCCTGGT
>NW_021681535.1:86087-179302 GCF_001412515.2 Diachasma alloeum
ACCACAGAAATTCACTCTCAAATTCATCTCAAACACCGCCTAACCTCCTTTAGGCATTAAAGAATTCTAAGAAAATTAGAAGTTCTTGGCGCGGAGTTTTCCAACTCATTGTCTCGTATCAATCTGTATCTTCTGATCCGCGCCAAGAATTTCGAATCCTGTCTCTACTGAATTTTTTATTTTATGAAGATTTTTTTGAAAATCCTTCTATTCAGAGTTATCCTTCCCATAATAATCTGATAGCACATTCCATGATCCATTGGACATTTCTTGACTTGGCTTTGATTTTTATTCGTTTATTTTTTGCAAAATTTCTATGGTACTGTCTACCCCAAGACCGTGACAATACTCAACATTTGGATATTTTTTCAAACCGAGACGATACTCTTCAAACTCTTGTTTCGCCTCGTCTCGCGTGCAGCCGTAGGTTCTCGTGTTATATTTGTGACGAGAGTTGACGCAGAAATGAGCAACACGTGGGATGGACGTAGGGAAAACGATGCCTGTATCGCTCAGCAGCCAATATCGCTCATGCGTTTTTCTTCATAACCACTTACTTTTCCGAAAAAATTTCTCACTCAATCTGAAGGCTCTACTATCAATATGCAATCCTCGCAAAAAATCCTTTTTTTCACCTCTTTAAATTATCGCTCTACTATCAATATATAATCCTCGCAAAAAATCCTTTTTTTTCACCTCTTTATATTGAAACGCACATGGGTAAAAATAAAGTATTTATTAAGTTTAAAAGGAAACGGTATCAAAAGAGACATGTTAATAATAAAAGAGAGAAGAGAAAAAAAAGTAATAATAACAAAAAAGAGACGCTAACTTCAGAGAAGAGGTTTTGAGGAAGGAAAAGAATGCAGACTCGATGGAATGCATTCTGAGGGAGAATTAGATAATCATAACACTACTCTCCCCTCTGAAAGAAAGATTGTCGTCCCGACAATCAGGCAAACCTGTTAAGAGCAACAGAAATATCAGTTTTAAAAGAAAAGTGATATTTAAGTTATCTGGGGCTCTTAACCCATATTCTCTTCGAAAACCCAGACGAAAAATACAAAAGAGAATAGGAATTGATTTGAAATAAGGGTATGTTTGTCTGGATTTGTAGTAGTCAGTACTGGNCCTGAATTTGTAGTAGTCAGTACTGGTCATCAATGGGGGCCGCGTGACAGATCAATCCAGGAAAATCTTGATCAGAAATGGTTCTGAAAAAGAGAATGGGAAAATCTGGCAGAATCAAGGTCGAATAAAAAGAAAGAATAAGAAAAGATTATTCTTCAGAAAGAATAAAAGATAGAGAAGCTATGCGCAATCGTTATCTCTTGAATATATCCCGGGAAAATGAAATAAAAGAAGAAAGAAAATTATCCGTCTGTCAATTATGGCCAGTAATGGACACATAGATTAATAAATAATAAAGAAATGAAGAAAAGAGGGTTTAATCCTCATATGGAGCAATCCGATTAATGTGGATTACTTTAGGTCTCGAATGAGGTGATTTTTGAATGCGGTAAACTACGTCATTCAATTTATTTTTGATAACGTAAGGTCCTTCCCAATCACACTGTAATTTGGGAGATTTTCCTTTAACTCTACGTGGATTGAAGAACCAAATTTTTTGGTTAGGTTGAAAATGAATCATGTTGGTTTTAATATCGAATCTCGATTTCATTAGATCACTCTTAACTTGGAGTTTATTTCGAACATTGGAATGAATTGAATCAAGTTGATTCTTGAAATTTTCGACATATTCAGGCAGAGTTTGAGAAGAATCATGTGGGGGAAAACCTCTAATGAGATCCAGAGGAAGCTTGAGTTCACGACCCATCATCAACAAAGCTGGAGTATATTCAGTAGTTTGATGCTTTGAAGAACGAAAAGCGAGGAGAAAAAGTGGGATCCATTTGTCCCAATCTTTCTGGTTGAAATTAATAAACTTCGCTAAATAATTTGTGATGGTTCTATTCAATCGTTCCACCATTCCATTAGATTGGGGGTGAAGAGGGGTTGTCCTAGTTTTGTGGATTCCTAGAAGGTTCAAAATTTCTTTGAAAATCGAGGATTCGAAGTTTCGACCTTGATCGGAATGAATTTCAAGTGGAATTCCGAAACGAGAAATGATCTCTCGAATTAAAGCTTCAGCTACGGTAGTAGCTTGTTAATTTGGAAGAGGTATAGCCTCTGGCCATCTTGAAAAATAATCAGTGACAACCAAAATGAAGCGATTCCCAGAAGAATATTTCGGGAAAGGGCCTAGGACATCAATGGCCAATCTTTCAAAAGGAAAGCCGACATTGTAAATTTGGCGTTCACCCTTAGTCTTTACATGCCTTTTCTCGAGAAGCAAATTTTGCATTTTTTGCAATAATTTTCGACATCGAACTTACAAGTTGCCCAGTAGAAGTTTTGACGAATTTTAGAAAGAGTTTTATTGATACCAAAATGTCCACTAGAGGGGGAATCGTGGGCAGAGGACAGGATCTCAGTAATAAGATTTCTAGGAATAACGATCTGATAGATGAATTTTGTTCGGTCAGGGGATTCCCAACGACGGAATAGGATGTTATCCTTTAGTTCTAGTGAATCCCAATGGAGAAGATAGATTTTAAAATCAGAACCAAGGTGTGAAACTTCTTTCCAATCTGGGCGATGATTGGATTTCTTGAATTGGATAACGGTTTTCAATATGGAATCCTCATTTTGGAGTTTAATCCAATCATGGTCATTCTTGGAATAACAAGTAGTTCTAAAAACTATTTTATCAGAAGAATCTTCAATGGCATTAGCCTTTCCACAAGTTTTACAAGAGCAAGGGCGACGCGATAGAGCGTCAGCATTGCCATGGAGATGTCCAGGACGATGAGCAATCTCGAAGTCATATGAGAAAAGGAATTCTATCCAGCGAGCTATCTGATTGACCGGCTTTTTGAAAGAAATGAGCCATTTCAAAGCAGCATGATCGGTACGAATCAGAAATTTTCGACCCAGAAGATAATGAGAAAATGATTCGACAGATTTGATGACAGCCAATAGTTCTTTGCGGGTAACACAATAATTCTTCTCTGAATTACTGAGACATTTGCTGTAATAAGCGATGACTTTTTCTCCACCATCTTGAATTTGCGAGAGGGTAGCTCCAATAGCGAATTGAGAAGCATCACTATCGAGAATAAATTTACCGATGGGAGAGGGTGTAGATAAAATAGGGGAAGAGGTTAGAATTTATTTCAAATTATCAAATGCGGATTGACAGTCTTCTGACCAGATGAAAGGAGTTTTAACGTCACCAATTTTATGAAGTGGTTTTGCAATAGAAGCAAAACCTTTGACATATTGTCGATAATAAGAACAGAGACCAATGAAACTGCGAATGGCTGTTTTATCTACAGGAATTGGCCATTCAATAATCGCTGAAATTTTCTCTGGGGAACAATGAATTCCGTACTCGGAGATCATGTGACCTAAGAAGACGATTACTTTTTGGAAAAAGATGCATTTCTTATAATTGACTTTCAAATTGGCAGACGAAAGTCGATGGAAAATAATTTCAAGATTCTGAAGATGTTCTTTGAATGATCGACCAAGGACTAAAATGTCATCGAGGTAAACTAAGCAGATTTTCCAGACGAGATCTTTGAGAATGTGATTTATCACACGAATGAAAGTTGCAGGAGCATTACATAAACCGAAAGGGAGTACTTTGAATTGCCAAAGATCATTCCCGATACAGAAGGCAGTTTTCTCTTTATCTTCAGGAGCAATTTCAACCTGCCAATAACCACTCTTAAGGTCAATTGATGAGAACCAACAAAAACCTTTTGTTGAATCAAGAAGTTCACTAATAGATGGGATTGGCATGCAATCCTTCTTAGTGACTTTATTGAGAAGACGGAAATCAATACAAAATCGAAGAGAACCATCTTTCTTTTTCACTAAAACAACCGGGGAAGACCAAGGACTAGAACTTGGTTCGATGATGTCATCCTCTTTCATTTCCTGTAACAATTCGAAAGCGATATCCCTGTAATGAAAGGGAATCCTACGAGGAAGTTGTTTGATGGGTGAAGAATTTTCGATAATAATTCGGTGTTGTAAACCGACATATTTCCCTAATTCTTTATTATTTCTAGCAAATCTGTCTTCAAAATGGATCAGAAATTCTTGAAAAAGTTTTTTTTGATTTTCATCTAATAATTTAGATGAAGAAAGGAAAAGTTGATATAGAAATTCAGGGAGGAATATTGAAGAATTTTTAGAATCAACAACGTAAGTTTGACGAATAGAAACTACTTTCTGAGAAGAATTAATAATGAATTTTCGGTTGATAATTGTTTGGAATTCAGTTAGAAGTCCAGTTTTCGCGAGAAAATCCAACCCTAAAATGCAATCAATTTTAATATCAGCGAAAACAGCATCAATGGGAACTGAGATGTTGTTTACTGAAATGGTTACTCGTTTGATTGCAGTGTAATTCAATTTCGAACCATTGGTAGTAGAGATGGAAAATTTTTTATGAAGAGTTTTCAAAGAATCCAAGTTATTGGAGAACAGTCGAGGATTCACTATCGTAATATCTGAAGCTGTGTCAAGTAGCATCGAAGAAGATCGAGTATTAATTTTCTCAAATAATTTCAAATGTAGATCGGTTGATTGATTCGAGGTTTTAAAACAAGATGTATTCTCTTGAGGAGTCAATTTGACCTCATCCAAATTGACTCTATTTAGTTTTCCAGATGAAAATTGGGAGATTCCGATTCGGTAGAGTTGAATGTACTGGGTTGTACGTCAACACTCATGTCACTACATGAATTGGATAAATTCTGATTTTGGGTAAAATAACATTTAGTACTTTGGGTAGAATTCTGACTACGAGATTGAGAATGAGAATTATTTTGAGTATTACGATGAAAATTTGGGGTTGAATGAGAATTAAAATTTCTCTGATTTTGAGATTTATTTTGAGTTGTTGATGAATTGCAAAATGCGTTTAAATCCGAAGAAACAGGGTTTTTACACTCAAAATTGGAGTGACCCAGCTTACCGCAAGCAAAACAAGTATCGTTTTGTTTATTGTAGAATGATTTTTGAGGATTTTGTTGATGAGGTGATCGGATATTCGAAGAATTATTTGATGAATTCTGTGGATTAATTTTTAATTTATTGAAGTTGGAAGAAGTATTTTGAATTTTATTTTGGTTTTGAGTATTCCGTTTTTTACCAACGAGGTTATGAATGGATTGTAATTCTGTAGCGCGTTGAAGGGCAATTTGGAGGGATTCAATACGTTCAGAGCGAAGAATAGTTTCAATTCGAGTATCTCTGATACCCCCGATAAATTGAAAACACGTGGCGCGATCACGGCATCTATCCGTTTCTTCGGCATATGCGAAACGAGCTAGTCTTTCTAGTTCTTCCGCGTAAGTTGTAAAATCTTCATCAATGTGTTGTTGGCGCGCTTGAAATTGATTGAAATACATCTGAGAAAATTTCTCTTCTCCAAAACGTGACTCTAATTCTTTCTTTAATTTATTGAAATCCTTAACGTCGATTGGGGAAAGAGTCTGTAAAATAGACTGCGCTTTACCCCGTAAACACGTAGCTAAATGTGAGGCCATGTCATTTGTATCCCATTTATTATGAGACGCGGCAATCAAAAAATGTTTATAGAATGGAGTCCAAGGAGTTGAACCGTCATATTCGGAGATTTTTATCCAATTCCGATGTGAAATTAACGAATTCGCGTTGTTCCGGTTTGGAAATTCTGAAACAATAGGTTGATTAAGGGAGAAAGAATTGTCCATAGGAGGATTAAAGCTTGAAGAAGAATTATGAGGAAAATGAAAATTATTATCTGGATTTTCCGGATTGTGGTTAGGAATTTTCCTCGGGATGTCTGCAATGATCTCAAAAATCTTCTCTTGTGCAGCATTGAAACCTTGTTGTAGTTCCTGTTGCAATGTCCTCAGGAGTTCCTCCCGAATGATTGAGACCGATTGAGAGAGATTCCGTTGTAGAGATGATTCTAATTCTCCTTTCGCCGTTGTAGTTTTCAGACGAATCTCTTGATTAGTTGTTTCCAACAACTCCATTTGGGTAGATACGAGAGAGGTTGATATTTCTCCTTGAACCGTATCCGAGAGTTCCGACCGAATAATCGAACGGATTTCTTCGCGTAGAGTCGCGTTAAATTCTCTCCTCACGGCATTTTCTAATTCGCGCTGTAATAAATTTTGGACATCCGTTTGAACATTGGTAAGGGACTGGTCAATAAAATGTCTAATTGCGTGATTATTGGATGTAATTTTGTCATCTATAAATTCATCAAAAACTTCCCTGTTATGTTTTGGATCAGCTATAAGTCCGTCGTCAAAGTCGTCTAGCCTCTGTCGATACATTTTGAGGAGAAATCCGGCACTTTTTTTCACGAATTCACAACGAAAATATCACGGAATTTAATCATCCCACTTCTGACACCAATTGAAACGCACATGGGTAAAAATAAAGTATTTATTAAGTTTGAAAGGGGACGATATCAAAAGAGACATGTTAATAATAAAAGAGAGAAGAGAAAAAAAAGTAATAATAACAAAAAAGAGGCGCTAACTTCAGAGGAGAGGTTTTGAGGAAGGAAAAGAATGCAGACTCGATGGAATGCATTCTGAGGGAGAATTAGATAATCATAACAATATGTATTGCCGGAACAGCATCCCATAGTTTTCGGGCCTTTACGATGTAATTTGAGGCCAACAAGGTAATGCCTATACGGCTCAAGTAAGGAATAACAATAATTCTTGCATTCAACCCATGATTTCGGCTGGAAATCACAGTCGTATAGCGCTCTTTAGCTATTCCGCTAGATATTTTGACATCATAGACTTTGGTGGAACTTTGATTTCAACTTAGTTTATATGATTCACAAAGATGTTAACATCGCGATTTAACACGATACGACGATTTCGCGGTTTAACGCAAAGTACGCCGTAACTACGGAAAGCACCGTTCAATTTGTGATCTGTATGACAAACTGCGAAATGCGAAACTGCGAACTGTGCTTTACATTAAACCGCGAAATCGTCGTATCTCGTTAAATCGCGATGTTAACATCTGTGTGAATCATATAAACTGAGTTGAAATCAAAATTTTTTTCTCAATTCTTGCTGAAATTTTGATAAATTATCAGACAACAAAGATGAGAGTTAAGTGAGCGGTATTGGTTCTATGCAGTCAGTACCGTTCACTCAGCTCCTACCTTCGTTTTCTAATAAATTATCGAAATTTCACCAAAAAGTGAAGCTCTGATGTCAAAATATCTAGCTGAATAGCCAAAGAATGCTATCCAACTGTAATTTTTATCCGAAATCATGGGTTGGTCTACAAAAATTATCGTTACTCCTTAGGTGAGCGGTACAGGCACTACCTTCCATAACGCGTAATAAATCCAAGAAAACACAGATCCAATAATTGGTCACAAATTATCGAGTTTAGCTTTCTGGAAATCACGCGAATATTTTTCTATTCTTGCTGGGAGTGTCTGCATTATGTACGTCTCGCGAAGCTATCATTGTAGAATCTCCCATACACGGAAAAAAAAATTCTCGAATCGGGTATATAATATTCCGGATCCCGAAATACACATATTCCTGATTCCGGAATATTATATTCCGGAATCCGGTATATTATATTCCGGAATCCGGAATAATATTCCGAAATCAGGAATATTATATTCCGGAATCCGGAATAATATTCCTAAATCCGGTATATTATATTCCGGAATCCGGGATATTTTATTCTCGTTTCCGGAAACATGCCCAGAGGTTTCCTGACTATTCAAAGGGTAAAGCGAGTATCGTGAGATAATTTCTTATAATAAACTTTTGGTTGATCGGAATATTTGGGGTGCAAACATTTTTTTTCCGTTTGAAAATACGAAAATTTGAGTTTTTCACCCTCTCGATACACTGTTGAAAAATTTTCACTGAATTTTTCGGATTTTAGTCGTGAAATATCAAACAAATGACAGTTTCACTGAAATTTCAGAAAATTTGGCGCTTGTAATACCACAAGAGCTTCAAGATTATCGGGTATTTTCCGATAGGTTCGTTGCAAACAAACGAAGGAGTCAAGTTTTTCAAGTTAAAAAATCACGAGTGCGAAGCACAAGTGATTTTTCCTGAAAAACTTGACGACTTCGTTTGTATGCAGGGAACCTTGAGGAAAATGCCCGATTGATTTTGAAGCTCGTGTGGTATTCGTGGGATTATTTTTCCAATCCAAATGTCGGGCAATATAATAGGACCATGAGATGAAACTCACAATTGAGAAATGAGAATTTTATAAGTAACACTCATGTCGAATAAAAATCCTCGGATTACCACAATTGAATTCAATCTGTCAGTTTGATGAGGGGTTAATTCGACTGCATGATGTTTTGTTTTTTATATAGCAACTACCAGAGAAAATTATCAAAAAATTATCAGTTGAAAACCCTGTAGCTTGTACCACGTGATGTCGAATGGGCCAATTATATTGCCCGATATTTGGGTTGGAAAAATAATCACTTAAAATTTAGGATTTTCATGGAAAAATCCATGGAAATTGTCAATTTTAATTGAATTATTTCACACAGAGAAAAAAAGTGGATTAGCTTTAGAAACTAGTTTCTAGATTTTAGAAACTCCTGTCCTTAAACTTTATCCTTGGTGGAATCATAAAAATTAATCAATTTGGGGATTGTTTTTAAGAACTCATATTTTCTAAAGCCAATGCTGAATTTTTCTTAATTTTAGAAAAATTTCAGATTGAACTAAAAAAATGCTGCCGAGGCATTTAAAGGGCGTAAGTGCCCCATACATAGGGAGGGGTGCCCAGATATTGGGAATTTCAGATATGAAGAGGGGGGATTTTGTAAAAAGGGGGAAGGGGGATTGTGAATTGACAATTCACAACCCAAACAATTGAATTGGTGAGATTTTCAAAAATATCTCCGAAACTAAGAGAGATAGTGAATTTTTAGCATATAAATTATTGTTATTTCAAGTTAATGTAAAATACGAAAAAAGTGTGATAAAATCGACGTATAAATATAAAATTTGTTTTTTGGAGGATCATTGAAAATGAATTTGATCTTTCTGTTATTTGATATGAAACGTTGAAACGAAATGTACAAATTATTTTTCACCTAGTTTATAGTTTTTTCTATCCCCTTTGTTCTTCCATTCCAATTTTCGAGCCTTGTGTCTGATAGTCATTATTGTCATTTTCAAAAAAATTCGAAAACGCAGCTTTGCGTGGTTTCTGTCGGTGTGTAGCATGTAATAAACTTATTATTCAATCATTTCATAATGAATCACCAGAAATAATTTTATTTAAATGTAGGTATAGATAATTTTCACGTCGATTTACAATTTTTAGAGAAATTAGGAATATTTGAGAAGATTTTTCGAAGATTTAATGATTTTTTATTTATAGTTCTCAAATATTGTACATCAATGTGGACTTTTCTGGAATTTTTGAAACTTTTGGTCAACTGTTGGAGAATTAGACAAGTCAGTAAACTATTATTAATTGAATTTGAATTTTTCGGATTTTAGTCTTGAAATCTCAAACAAATGACAGTTTCACTGAAATTTCAGAAAATTTTGACACTATGAATCAGGGATCCATTTTGGGCCATTTAGCCCCACCCTTCCCTATTTTTTCAATTGTATTTTCCGATAATAATGATTTTTTTTTGAGTTTGCAAAAAATTTAAGCAAACACCGGCCGGTAAACACAAACCTAACCTAGAAATCCCGATAATTCCATAAAACATGTAGTAATATATCAGCTCTACTTACCACTTCTTCTAAATGTTCACAATGAAAAAGAGAAAATTATCGATGTCACTGGATCCCTGAAACACTTTTGCTAAGCCACAAAATTAATTTAAACAAATAATGACACAAGTCTTCACTGGAACACTTTTTAAACACGATATTTTTTTATGAAGAGCTGTAAAATAAAATGATTAAATGATGAATTAATGTGAAGAATGAATGAGCTAAAGGAATGAATGGATGAATAGATTAATGAGTGTAGATTTAATGATGAAAAAGGTTTTTTTTAAGTCGATTTTTTCGCTGTGTGTTGCACGAAATTTTCGTCTTCAAAACCCAAGAAAATAGCACCGGCGGATTGAGGGTGTGCTCCCGCAGCATTGCGCATGCGCGCGTCGGTGGTGGGGGAAGTAGGGGTTAGATGGAAAGATCACTCTCATATTGTCGCCAGTATATTTTCAAACGGAAAAAAAATGTTTGCACCCCAAATACTCCGATCAACCAAAAGTTTGTTATCGGAAATTATCTCACGATACTCCCTTTACCGTTTGAACAGTCGGCAAACCTCTGGGGATGTCTCCGGAAATGAGAATAAAATATTTCGGATTCCAGAATATAATATACCGGATTCCGGAATATTATATACCCGATTCGAGAATATTTTTTTTTCCGTGTATGTGCTGTAAGGAACACTGTAGAACTCCTTACATACTCGTATTGAAAGTTTGTGATGTGTCACTTGGACGTGCTACATCACATTCGCCTTCGTTACAAGTCATGATTAGAAACTTGGCCATAAGGTGGTGCATTTCGTGCTAGTAACGACAATATCTATATTATAATCAGCTACTTTATAGCTCTAGAATGGATTACTGCGCAGCTTCTCATGTATTGAAAACTGTAGTCAATGCTCTCAGACTCATCGTAATGTGGCAGATGTTCAATTGCGTATCTATAACAAAATATACAATAAAAAATTGAAAATTGCGAAATTAATAGTCGATTAGATGCAATATTAACGAATGTTTAAGAGATAATAACAAACTTGAACAACTTTCCGTGATTGGGACGTTTTGTTATAATTGGATTAATTTCGTATAATAGATGAACAAACAGGCTTACTTGCTTTCATTTTAATATCTCTTGATTTTTTTACCTACTTTATTAATATGGAAATGACACAGTTATTGAGCATAGTCAACAGGGTGTCTGTAATGGAATTACACAAGAGTAGTAAGAATCAATTTGTAAACCATGTGAAAATTGGCAGAATAAACGTCAATAGATGTTCATCATTTAAGAATGGGAGAGTTTTTTTACTGAACTGCAACAGACGTAGAATTATATAATGCTGACAAATCGATAAAAAAAATTCTGTGATCCAGTCCTAAAAGTAGAATTGTTATCACTACGGTTTCAGTGGTTGCTGTCGACTATAAAATCAATTCCATTTCTTTATTTACACTTTGCAGATCATATCTTCCGGCACAAAGATTGTAGAAAATATTGTGACTAAACATTGATTAATGATCCCATCAAGATACAGGATTTATCATTTTTTTCAATGTTTTTGAGTTTCCGGCGATGTTGATTTTGGGATGATTTTATGATAGGTGATAGGTTGAGAATGCTGTTAATTTATAAAATATAGGATCAATTGATCATTTCTTCGATGGGCATTGTCTCGAAAAGCTGATATTCTTCCCCTATCTGAGGGATGACCCCATCCTTTACATAAAGAGAATAAAGGAGCCGAAAAGAAGAGGCAAAATATGAGTAGATTCACGTCTAATTAGCACGCCAAAAAAGTCGATGCTGGAGATTTTTGTTTCAGATTTCTTCTGAAAAGATAGCTATTATACAAAATTTTTAAAAAGTTGATAAATATTGATAAATGAGGAAGTTATGATTTTTTTAGTTTCCATTTTTGTTCAATGATTTTGGTTTGTTTCAAATTCGCCCCAATACCTCAGCGGAGTTACAAGCTATCAAAATCGCCCTTTGGCACGTTCAAAGAACATAAAAAGTCCTTTAAAATGAGATGTCACACATAGCATTATCTTCGATTTACCGGTTTTTGTTTCTAATCGTTAATTACTCAAAACCTATTTTTTAATCAGAAATTTTCTTTAAAAATTGTCACTAAAATGAGAACAATTTTGACGCCAATTAGAGTCTGTCTTTTCCCGTAATTCGGTGATTATTAATATTTTTCTTGAAACAAGTATTGAAAACCACTGAAAATCGCTATTATTCCTGAATTATACAATGAAAATAGATGAATAATAGAAGATAGAATGCGTCTAACCATTCGCAAATATTTAATTGAATAATCACTTATTTGGGGGATAATTGCATGAATAATAGCGATTTTCGGTCATTTTCACTACTTGTTTCATTGAAAAAATTATTAATCGCCGAATCGCAGCGAAAGAGAAATTCTAATTAACACCAAATTTTTTGTCATTTATTGAAAATTTTTACTGAAAATTTTAGATGAAAAAAAATTAGATTTTTGAGTAATTAACGATTGAAAAAAAAACATTTTCTCGTATAAACCCCGTCAAACTGAAGATAATAATAAACATTGCGTCTTATTTTGAAAGGTTTTTCAAGTTCTTTGAGTGTGCTAAACGGTGATTTGATACCTTTAAACCCTGAGACATTGGGGCCAATTAGGAACAAACAAAAATCATTGAAAAAAACTCGAAATTGAAAAAAATAATAATAAGTCCCTCAACTATCAATATTTTTCAACTCCAAAAAAAACGATCAGACTCTTTTCAAAATTCTTGTCTGATAGCTATCTTTTCAGAAAAAAATTGGGATGAAAATCCCCAGCATCGAATTTTTGGGCCTGCTGATTTGGCGGCGATCTGCTTGTATACCAAGCAATAGTTAATAAATACCAATCATTTTTTGTGTGTGCGAGCTGAAAGAATTAGACGCTTTCGGTATTGAACTTGAATGGACTGTTATTATTATTATAGAATCCCGAGTAGAAATTCTGTTCAGATCTCGATCAGAAACTGATCAAGTCCGATCCGAAATTCTGATCAGGCTGTTACGCCTTCACCTTATGTTTTTCCACTAGAGTTTCTCCACCTACCATTATTAGGCATTAATTAAATTTAATTTTTTTGAGAGAAAAAATTAGTAACTTCCTAGCCGGGAATCGAACCCGGGACCTCCCAGTGTCGCGTCGGGTGCTCTTACCATCTGAGCTACCAGGACACTTACGAATTTCACTCTCAAATTGACTCATACCCAAGTGGAAATTCTGTTCAGGTCTCGATCAGAAACTGATCAAGTCCAATACGAAATTCTGATCAGGCATGTTCCGCCTCCACCTTATGTTTTTCCACTAGGGATCGTCAAAGCCCCTCAAATTTATTGATTTTTATAGTAGTATCTACAAAACGATTAAATTAGGCGTTAATATTCATCTAATATCCCTTCACTTTAACATCCTAAGGCCCATGATTTCATAACTAGTAATTTACATCACCCCAAACCGCTGAGAAGTCCACATGCATGTTCTGCAAATATGAATAATAACAGATCGCAGGCACCAAGCATGGTCATACTTAGACCCATAGTACATGCAGTTCCGAACCAAAGATAATAATACCAAGTATCTACGTCGATTGGACCGAAATCCAGCGGCATCGAGAATCTTTTCGGTAGTGTAATATTGGGATATAGAAAGTGATAAACAAGCCTCTGCTCCAATGGTTCGATTGCGTAAGGGACAACACTCAGCCACATTTGCACTGGGGAAAATTTTGTTTAATCACATATGAATGACAATACGGTGGCCATATGTCATATGGCATATTCCACCAGTTTCAGTGATCCAGCGTATAATTTTCAATTTGAAAATTTTGCCACGTTTTAGGGATATTGAAAGAAGCCTTATCTTAGTTTTTAGCCCTTTATTTCGCACGGTGTATGAGAAACTCGCATATTCAGGGTTTTTCCTTAACCCTCCTGTAATCGCACGTCTTCGCCGAACGTCATTGGTCGCGTGGTAAGCGCTGCGTAGTCCGTAAATTCTCAAGTGCAGCGTTGCCAGAGCCATACGACACTATAAACATCATCGGCCAGCGACCCCCCATTCCGCACACGCTGCTTAGGATTACCACGAGGGTCGGCAACACCGCTCGTCAAATTTCCGCTACAAGATGATCGCACGGTGAGCGCTACGCTCATTCTCGCTAACCACGCTCGACAAAAAAATTAACTGAGAAAAAAATTGTCAATGGAGGTCAACCCTACCGTATTTAATCTCATATCATTTGAGGAACTCGTCAATAGGCAGAGCGGAATTCATCACATTTCTAGAGATATTGTGAAAATAACAAAAACGGCGGCGTTCAGATCATAGCGTGACCACTGGAGGGTTAAAAATTTTTTGTTAATTTTTTAGAAGTATTCGGTGGATTTCACGCAAAAAGTATGTAGAACCTTTTCTCAAGAAAAATGTCAAAAGTTGCAAAAAAATGCCAATGCTCTAGCACTATTTTATGACAGCAAAAAATGTTTTCTTTTGTCGACTGTCATGCGTTAACTATCTCGCACCACTGAATTTTCGTTTCTTTTGAAAATATGGATTGTTGGAAAGAGTTGATTAAAATTTCAAGATGTGATTTTGATTAGAATTTGTTAAAAATTTGAAACATGAAAAAAACAAATCGTGGATCTGGTAAAAAGACAGTGACCGAATGATCGCTAAATTTAGAAAAAGGGTGAGAAATCACGGGGCCCTTTAAGGCATTGCCCTCGAATGTCAATAAATATTGGAAATAAATAATATCCGAGTTTTTTTCATATGATTTCACTCCATTTTTAAACGCTCATTGAATACTTTAATTAAGCACGTTAAATCATTTTAAAACCATCCGTTTGGATTGTTGGATTTTTTTGTCGTAGAAAGAATTCTACGAAACTAATATTTCGAATAGCTGGTACTTCAAAAATTTTAGAGACACCAGAAGCCCGGTGGCTTGGCGCAGGGGGTAAGTTCGTTGCCTCACATGCGAAAGGTTCCGAGTTCAAATCCCGGCCGGATAGAATGGTGCGATCTAACCATTTAAAGTCTTGATCATCGCAGTATACCCTAACCGGGTCGAAGCGATATAAAATAACAATAAAAAAAAAACACCAGACACAACATTAATCCCCATACACCAAAATGCTTTAAGCCAGCGGCCACCAGGCATCAACCACCAAACTCTGCATTCTTTTCCATACGTCGAAAAGCTTGGAAACACCAGATACCAGACATCTAGGGGGTGCATATACAATTATACACACCCAAAAATTTAGAACGAGGCTTCTTTCAATACCCCTAAAAAGTGGTAAAATCTTCAGACAAATCGAAAATTACATGCTAGATTACTGGTCGATGTTTGACGGACTATGCCATATATGTAGATCCAAGCGAATGATTCCAAACTATGACAGCTAATGAAATTGAACCAATGCCATTGGAAAGCTGAATCGTATAGCTTTGATCATTAGATCATAGTCATCAGTAGAACATAGTTTCGTCAGACTTTGTAATAGGAGGGCCCCGTATGTGATGGGTTAATATTGAACGATATGACTTACGCATGTATACTAATGCAAATTTCTCTGCAAAAGCACTATGATTATGGAGCTGATGGAGTCCGTTATTTTTTGGCAGAATTTGCCAGTTATATTTGATCTGTTCCAAGAGATGAATTATCTGCAAAGGTTGCAGTCCATAATTATTGGGTTATCAATGGTACATTTCTAATCTACGGAAGTAGAATGAACGAATGATATCCGTGCGTCATTCATTTCACCTCCGCGTGTGATCACAATTTTCTGATTTGCTTTTATAGTGAAGGCGGAAGAGAAATGTTTCTTCTCCCCCGTCTTGTTCGAAACTATGTGAATTATACCAAATTGTATCTTACTGTTTTACAATGATAACAGTTATTGACGTATTTTACTACCACACCTATATCTATAATAAAAAAGGCGAGAGACTCCATCAGGATTTCTAAATTATATCGATTTATCCAAGCAGCTGATATCTGCAAGAATGCAAAAATAAATTGTAAAAACGTGAAATATTGAGGTGATTAACTTTATACCTGTGATGCATACTGCAGACTGAGAAAAGAAAAGATCACCGTGCGATGTACGAGAAGTATTCTAGTAGATTCGTAAGGCCATTGAGCCACAAAATAAGACACTCTTTTTCCTAATTTGTAATAGGGATGCTCCCAAAAATCTGAGACCGAAGACATCTCTTCAAGTTCCTCAAAAGTTGAATATTTCGATTTGGAAAGACTCTTATTGATGGCTTGATGATGAAGATGGTCTCAAGAGCATCTATCGGGAGTTCATATGACAATGTTGCATCACCAAGTCACAATGTAATATAGGGGCGGCAGTTCTGTTCCCCTTACCTAATAAATAAACTATGGGTGGTGGGAAAACAGACCATCTGAGTTGGGGAGTCAAACAATGAACCGTTCAAATATTCTACGACGATGAAGGGTTTTCATAATTTATTGTTGTAGGGAGGACGCAATGAAGTGTCCTACAACAATAGACACTATGGCACCGCGTGGGAGTTTTCCATCAGGAGTATTCATAGGAAAGCAATGTCGTTTTTCTTTGCTTCATCGACGTAATTCTTTTTTCATTTTCAAATAACGGAGCGGAAAAATTGATTCCTCGCTGCAACAGAAACGTTCCAATGGCAACTGATATATTATAAACGATAGGATTCGGTGGGAATGAAAACATGTTGGATGGAGAAGAGAATAGAAATGAATAGTTTTTCTCCCTCCCAATGTGTGGCCTGAATTGTCGTGAAAGATATATTTTGAAATTCAGTTCTTTCTAGTGACGTACGTGATAGAAACTGAGTTTGTCCTCTACACGGAAACAAATGTTCAGTAAAAATTATGGAACTCACAGTTCGCTCACTGATTACGGAATCGACTCAGAAAATTTAACATATCGTATTTTTTCATAGGAGATTTAGGTAAAAATTACGGAACGCTCTGGAGAAATTTCGTGTTTTTAGGTAAAAATTACGTGACAGTTCCGTAAAATTTCCTACAACCACATTGCGTTCCGGAATTACTGAAAAGATACGTAATTTTTATTGAATATTTCTCTCCGTGTACTAGGCTGCGAGTAATATGGTGATTATCAGTGGAAATACCTTGAGACCTTCGACATTATCAAATATTTCTCGACAGTTTCATTGCAGACCAATGAAAGCGTCAAATTGTTCAAGCTAAAACCGGCTCATGAAAGCCAGAGTGAGGATGGACTTTTGATGCTAAATTTTTTACCCGTCGGCGTGATGAACGAGTGGAATGCACTCCCGCAGGAGGTATCGGAGGCGCGATCTTTGGAAGAATTTAGGACGAAACTGAGGGCGGCTTTGCGGACGAGGGATTCCGGAGTGTCAAGGCCCTGAGTCAAAGGATTTGTCCCATTTCTGGAGTTTACTGGGAGTCGTCAAGCGGCACAGTCGCTCGTCTGTTCCTTTCCAAAGGATATATATCCCAACACCTGAAATATCCTTTTCTAACATCTATTCTTTAATTTTCTTTCTTCCTTTCTTTTTCTCATTCTTTTTCCATCATTAATTTTGATGCTCCAATAATTAATAGTGGTCCTAGAGACCATCAGCGAACTCCCAACCAGATTAGAATTAATCCAACATCCGATCAGAGGTGATTAACGGTCCGAATTGAATATTAATTTTGAGATAAGTTAACAGAAGACTTAATTTTAAAAGTGATTAATCTTTTAAAACAAAAGTGATTGTGAAGTGAATTTCTTATGTGCTGACATTGAACTGTGTCGAGAAATTGTGTTATAGCGGCAATCTTCTGGATTGACTTACATATGATGAGGTCATATAATGAAATTCCTCAGGAATAAAATTGGTATTCAAAACAAAGAACATCGAAGGTCAAGACGCACCACAATGTTTACATCATTCTGAGAGAGTTCACGATGAGCCAGAAAATAAAAGGGAATAGAATAACACGACTTTGGAAGTTATCCTGAATTCGAGTACCTCTCGAAATATTGGATAGATAGCCAAAAAAAAAAAAAGAAACAGAAGACATCGACACTTGCCCCTAACCCATTGGAGGGGATATAGTCAACTAAGGAATAGAATAGAATTGTCCCATTTCTTTGTCTCTCTCTTTGTTATTTCTCTCGTTGCTTTAGTTATTGTTCCAGGAGACCGGTGGGGTTACCCTGGTGCCTAGAAAGGGAGCCTAGAGAGAGTCATTACTAGGGGTTGCCTGTCAAGGGACCGCAGGAATAGTATATTTCTAACCTAGGGAGGGAAAATAAAGGATCCTCAGCCGCCAGTACAATTACCAGCCGAGCCGAAGGCGAGGTTGGTAAGCACGCGGCTGAGGGTCCTTTATTTTACTTCCCGTGGTTAGAACGCGATTTTCCGTCTCGGCGTAGGCGCAAAGTCAGAGTTCCCTCCCGCGAAGCGAGAGGGCAATGTAACTTTGCGCCCGCCGGGACGGAATAATTATTTATGGAACGGAATATCTCGTATCATTTGAGTAGAATAAGAAGAAATTATCGGAGTAAATTAAGAAATTCAGGAGAAAAAGGGATTGGAAAACTAAAAGGAAATACAACCAGTCGAAGAAAAAGCTTAGAAAACTGAGGTCAAGGCTTGTGATGGAATGGATACAGGAAAAACGGAGGAAAGTAGCACAGGGGAGGACAATGGCAGACTGGTGGAAGGCGATGAACTGGTTTAGGCAAGGGAAGAAAAGAGAGAGCAACAATGTGAAGAAGAAAGAGTGGCTGAGGCAATTCAAGGAACTACTAGAAGCAGAGGACGAGAGCCGGACGGAGAGGGAGTTTGTTGAGGAAACAGATGGAAGCGTGGAAGAAGATCAAGGGAGGGGACTTGAGCAACAAATAGAAGATGCCAAACTGGATGGAGATGTTACGGATTGGGAGATTTTGCGGGCAGTAGCTAAATTAAAGAGGGGGAAGGCAGCAGGAGAGGATGGAATAACTGTAGAATTCTGGAAAAACTTACCAGAAGAGGGGATGGATGAGCTGAACGAAATAATTAAGGAACTATGGGAACAGGCGGAAATAATCCATAGGTGGAACTTGGCCACGATTTTCCCAATCCACAAGAGAGGGGATGTGAACGTTGCGACAAAATACAGAGGGGTATCGCTTTTGGACATCGGCTACAAATTACTAGCATCAATAATGGCTGGGAGGCTGGGAAACTGGTTAGAGGAAGAGAAAAAGCTATCGGAGGCGCAGACAGGATTCAGGAGAGAAAGAGGGACGATGGAGCAGGTATTTGTTTTAAACACACTAATTGGGAACAGGCTGGAGAATAAGGGAAGGAAATTGTATGTGGCGTTCATAGATTTTAAGGCGGTTTTCGACAAGGTGGACAGGAACAGATTATGGGAAAAAATGAAGAGGCTGGGAATAAGGGGAAGGTTCTTGAGGATGACGAGGAAAATATACGAAGACACTAGGAATAGGGTAATCGCAGGAGAAGAGTTGACGGAGGAATTTAAAACGAGGAAGGGAGTGAGGCAAGGTTGTCCGCTGAGTCCTATCCTGTTTAACATCTTTATACAGGATATGGTGGAGGACCTAGAAAGGAGGGGCGAGGGGGGCACACCGATTAGCCAAGGAGGGAACGTGAAAATATTTGCCCTAATGTATGCAGATGATGCAGCAATAGTTGCAGAAGAGGCGTCGGATCTACAAAAGATGCTGAAGACATTGGAGAAATGGGCAGATAGGAATCTAATGGTGGTGAGCGTAGAAAAAACCAAAATAATGATATTCAGGAAGGGAGGAAAGAGGAAACGAGAAGAATGGAGATACAAAGGAGAAAAACTGGAAGTAGTAGGAGAATTTAAGTACCTGGGCTACTGGTTCACAACGGGAAACTCGTATGCAAAACACACGAGGAAATTGGCGGGGAAAGCACAATCGATGGTGAATAAAACTTGGGGGGAAATGACGAGGGCAAAGCTGAAGAACCTGAGGAGGAGGCTATACTTCATGGGGGTGACGGTGAAGGCTNAGTGAATAAAACTTGGGGGAAAATGACGAGGGCAAAGCTGAAGAACCTGAGGAGGAGGCTATACTTCATGGGGGTGACGGTGAAGGCTGCGGCACTATACGGAGTAGAGCTATGGGGGTGGAAAAGGCAGGAGAATGTAGAGAGGGTGCAGAAGAAGTACATAAAGGCTAGCATGGGGTTGGCAAGAAACACACCGGACTATATTTGGAGAATGGAGGCAGGAACTTGCAGTGTGGAAGTGGAGGCAGTGAGGAGAGCGGCAGGGTTCTTGATCAAACTGAGCAAGATGGACGAGAGTAGATGGGCAAGGAAGTGCTTGAGGGAGGAACTGAGAGGAATAAAAAATGGACAGGCTACGAACTGGGGAAAGGAAGTGCANAAGGCAGGAACTTGCAGTGTGGAAATGGAGGCAGTGAGGAGAGCGGCAGGGTTCTTGATCAAACTGAGCAAGATGGACGAAAGTAGATGGGCAAGGAAGTGCTTGAGGGAGGAACTGAGAGGAATAAAAAATGGACAGGCTACGAACTGGGGAAAGGAAGTGCAGAGGAAGCTGAGATCGCTAGGAGACGGGGTATTTCTGGAACTGCTGTGGGAAGGGAGAGAGGCAGAGTCGGAGGAAAGACTCCTGGAGTTGCTGAAAATCTTAGAGGACCAGGAAAAGCAGGAGGATTAGGAAAGGATTGAAAGGTCGAGATACTGCGACTACTATAGAGAGTTGAAGGAGGACACAACGATGAGCGAGTATTGGGGGGATAGGAGGCTAGGGATAGAGCAGAAGGTGTCATGGGCAAGGTGGAGATGCGGAAACGTGCTGAGGGGAGGAAAGAGCGGCTTTGAAAACGATAAATGCAGGGCATGCGGAAAAAAGGCAGAAAGACTGGAACATGTGATAAGCTGCAAGGAATTAATGAGGAGATTAAGAGAGGAGGAAAGAAAAGGTGCGAGAGATTATCAAGGATCGAGAAGGCGCTGAAGGAAGCAGAGGAAGAAACCAAAGAGAGGACAAAGAGGGCTAGGAGTAGCTGAGAAGACAACAGTATAGGAAGAAGGGGGGACAGTGAAATAAAAAAATGAGAAAAGCGACAAATAAGTGAGGGCGAACAGTGATACTAAATATTAGCTAATATAAAGCAGAATTAGGATAAAGGATAATAGAAAAATGAAAAGAGAAAATTTTATATAATTTGATATAACTGATGTTAACAGATATTAAGAAGAGGAGGAGGACTACATAGGTATAAAACAAAGAAAAAATGTAGCGAAGCTACTTATTTATCGTTCGAATTATTTCACTATATTGTATTCGCACCGGCTTAGCAGCCGAATACCTGACTACGTCACCTCGTGACGATTCGTCATATTTCGGGCACCCTCGATCGGATGATCTAATTGCCTATATCGTCGCGAGAGACAGATTCGTCATAGCTCTCAAGGTGTAAACATCGACACATTCGCTGTGAATAAATTCCATTCGATTTCTACTGTTATAACGCGTGTTATAATTTCATCAACCCGTCCAACATTCCCAAGTATCCCACAAGTGGTGACCCCGACGTGATCCTTTTAACGTGATCAATAAAATTATCGTTTTAACGTGTTCAGAGTGAAATAGTTGCCGTTAAAATTAAAGTAATTTTCGATCGCGTGGTTTTCGTGGATCATTCGAGAAGCGTTGGATTTTTCGACACGTGCTCGGTAGCGTTATATCGTTCAACGCGCTTGTGTTACCGCGTGTGATATTTTGTGCATCGTGGTGCATCGCTGAGCACCCAGAGACGTTGTGCTGCACCGTGAAAATTATCACGAACAATTTCGCCGTGATTAGTGCACTTTTAGACGATTTTAGTGATTTTTCAGCAAAATGCCTGACGAGCCCGACACAACACAGGCATTGAGACGCCTCGTGGTTCGACCGGCACCATTTTCTGCCGAACGCCCGGAGCTTTGGTTTGCTCAACTCGATGGGCAATTTCACCTCGCAGGTATCGAAAATGAACTCGACAAATTCCACATGGCTGCCGTCCACCTCGACACGCATGCCGCAGCTGAGGTTCAGGACATCATACTGCATCCACCTGCTCAAACTCCATATAAGGCATTAAGAGAAGCCCTCGTGGAGAGACTCACGGCTTCACAGGAGGCAAGACTACACCAACTCCTGGACAAAGAGGTTCTCGGTGATCGTAAGCCCTCACAATTTTTAAGACATTTAAAATCTCTTGTCGACAATATTCCAGAAAATATTCTGAAAACAAAATGGCTGTCACGCTTGCCAGCAAATACTCAATCAATTTTAGCGACGCAAGCAGATTCCACACTGGACAAAATGGCGACATTGGCCGACAAATTAATGGAAATATCGTCTCCACCAATTATTAACGCCATTTCTCCAGGCGCTGATCCAGCCGTTGCCGCCCTGGAACAGAGGTTTTCGCGTCTCGAACTTTGCATTTCTGAACTAGCGAACGCAATAAAAAACGAACGCTCCCGCTCTCACTCACGTTCCAAGTCTCGTTCAAGGCCTCGTTCAAGGTCATGCAGTCAAAGATACGAAAAATGCTGGTATCATTTCAAATTTGGTGATCAAGCCACTCGATGCAGGCCTCCTTGTTCAATGTCGACGGGAAACGAACCGTCGGATCGTTAGCGGCGGTAAACGATCCAATCTTCCGCTCACACCGCCTATTCGTGTCGGAAATTAATACCAAAGTCAAATATTTAATCGATACCGGCGCGGATTTGTGCGTATATCCACGAACGCTTTTCCCTGGCAAAAATAAGGCAACGGAGTACATGTTGTACGCAGCAAATGGCACACGGATACACACATACGGCTGTACTGTCCTCTCGCTCAATTTCGGCCTCAGAAGGGATTTTTCCTGGCGTTTCACTATTGCGGATGTCGAAAAGCCAATTATCGGCGCAGATTTTCTCGCGCATTTTGGACTTTTACCTGATTTAAAGAACAATTGTCTATTAGATTCAGCAACCGGTTTATCGACGCGATGTATAGCGTCATTATCGAATATCGTTTCAACAATTAAAGTTTACCGGCCGACCGAATCGTCTTGGACAGATCTACTTGCCGAATTTCCGTCAATAACTAAACCGGATGGAAATTTTCAATTGACAAAACACACAACGGTCCATCATATCGCAACAACGCCCGGACCTCCTGTATCGAGTAAAGCTCGTCGTCTCGCCCCAGACAAATTAACGATCGCACAACAGGAATTTCAGAAAATGATGAAGCTAGGTATCGCTCGTCGTTCAAAGAGCCCCTGGTCTTCACCGCTACACCTGGTGCCCAAGAAATCTGGCGATTGGCGACCCTGTGGAGATTATCGCGGACTTAACGCTCGTACGATACCGGATCGATATCCAGTTCGCGTACTAGAAGATTTTACCGCCAATCTCGCAGACAAAAAGATATTTTCGACCGTCGATCTCGTTCGTGCTTTCAATCAGATTCCTGTCGCATCGGATGACATCTGCAAAACAGCAATAATTACGCCTTTCGGTTTATTCGAATTTCCATTCATGACGTTTGGACTTCGAAATGCTGCGCAGACATTTCAGCGATTTATCGATGAAGTAACACGAGACCTAGATTTCGTTTTTCCGTATATCGACGACATCTTAGTTGCCTCTAAAGACCCCGAAGAACATAAAAAACACCTTCGTCTCCTATTTCAACGCTTGGCAGAGTATGGAGTTGTCATCAATACCGCCAAATGCCATTTCGGAGAACCAGAAGTCGACTTTCTCGGTTATCGTGTAACGGCGGAAGGAATTCGTCCGCTTCCCGAAAAAGTTGAAGCTATCGTCAACTTTCCTCGACCAGAGAAAATTAAGAAGTTACGTGAATTTCTCGGCATGATTAACTTTTATCGGAAATTTGTTAAAGGTGCTGCAACAACACAGGCACCCCTTCACGAATTTCTTCAAGGTTCTAACGTAAAAGGGTCTCATCCAGTTCCGTGGACTACAGAAGGAGAAGCCGCCTTCAATGCCTCTAAGAAACAACTGCAAGATGCAACGCTGTTAGTGTACCCAGATACGTCACTACCGTGGGCTGTTTTTACCGACGCGTCCGAATTTGCTATCGGCGCCGTTCTTCAACAGCGCAGAGGTACCGTCTGGGAGCCGCTCGCCTTCTTCAGTAAGAAGGTTCAACCTTCCCTGAGGAAGCGATGCTCATACGACAGAGAGCTCCACGCAATTTATGAAGCAGTTCGTAAGTTCTGGCACATTTTTGAAGGTCGTCACGTGACCATTTATACTGATCATAAACCGCTGCTGCATGCTTTCAAACAAAATCCTGATAAAGCAAATCCTTGGCAGCTCCATCGTTTTGATTTTATCGGTCAGTTTTCAACAGATATTCAGCATGTCGCAGGTAAAGATAACGTTGTTGCCGACGCCTTATCGAGAATCGAAGCCATATCCATAGCAATCTCGACGGCCGAACTAGCACAGGCACAAGCAGCAGATGCCGAACTCCAAGAACGTCTGCAAGACCCGAATGGCGTCCTTCAACTACGACCTATCAACATGCCAGAGAGTCCAACTCCAATTTACTGTGACGTCAACGATCAGCTGATTCGTCCCTATGTACCATTACCGCTACGTAAGAGAGTTTTTGACACTCTGCATAGCGTCAGTCATCCAGGGGCTAACGCATCAACTCAGCTGGTTGCTCAACGTTTCGTCTGGCCGAGTTTAAAGAAAGACTGTCGTCTTTGGACTCGTGCATGTCTCGCATGCCAGAAGAATAAAATTTCACGACACGTGGCATCGCCGATTCAAGACTTTCCCGGGGGAAGAACAAGACGCTTCGAACACATTCATGTCGACATCATCGGACCATATGTACCGTCCAGAGGTTACCGTTATTGCCTGACAATAATCGACAGATTTTCACATTTCCCGGAAGCATTCCCGATTTCCGACATTACCGCTGAGATTGTTGCCGGTGTGCTCTACGCAAACTGGATTTGTCGTTATGGCGTTCCGCTTCGGATCACGACAGATCAAGGGACACAATTCGAGAGCTAACTCTTCAACGCTCTCGCTCGACGTACAGGCAGCAGACATATTCGCACGACGGCGTTTCACCCGTAAGCTAATGGCATGGTGGAACGTCTACATCGCCAAATTAAAGCAGCAATACGGTGTCACGAGTCCTCATTGGGTAGATACCCTCCCCACCGTGCTTTTTGGAATTCGTTCAGCGTGGAAAGACGATCTTAACGCCACATCTGCCGATATCGTATTTGGAGAGCCACTTCGATTACCAGGAGAATTTCTCGCTCCTGCTCCGAACAATGGCCTACCGGCAGTAACGATTGCCGACAGACTCAGAAACCACTTCGCTGAGCTCGCTCCAGTTCCCGGCACACGACACGGCCAACGTAAGGTATTCGTATTTAAAGAACTCGCCTCATGTTCGCACGTTTTTGTTCATTTAGATGCTGCTCATCATGCATTTACGCCACCGTACAAAGGACCACATCGCGTCATATCGCGACACGAGAAGCATTTCGTCGTCTGGATCAATGGTCAAGAAACTGTCGTATCCATTGACCGTCTGAAGCCAGTATTTTCCATTGCAGAAGACGAAGCAGCCGACGCTGACTTACCGGATGACGACAACGATTCAGACGACACTCTATTACCGTCGTCAGAACAATCGACCCCTGGTACGACACCAGATACCTCACCGCAACCTGGACCATCTAGACGCAGATCATCATCTTGGGNCCGTCTGAAGCCAGTATTTTCCATTGCCGAAGACGAAGTCGCCGACGCTGACTTACCGGATGACGACAACGATCCAGACGACACTCTATTACCGCCGTCAGAACAATCGACCCCGGGTACGACACCAGATGCCTCACCGCAACCTGGACCATCTAGACGCAGATCATCATCTTGGGCTCCATCGAGTGACGCAAGATCATCTTTGGACTCAACTCCTCGACCAGTACGAAAACGCGTCAGGTTCAGTCAATAAACTCACTCAATATTCAATTTTCTTTTCAAATCACGTATACCGTTTTTAGTGCCATTTTAACGCGTATACACTGCCTATATTGTATATATTGTACATAGCTAACTCCCTCTTTTTTTTCCGACACAGAAGGGGAGTATTGTAGCGAAGCTATTTATTTATCGTTCGAATTATTTCACTATATTGTATTCGCACCGGCTTAGCAGCTGAATACCTGACTACGTCACCTCGTGACGATTCGTCATATTTCGGGCACCCTCGATCGGATGATCTAATTGCCTATATCGTCGCGAGAGACAGATTCGTCATAGCTGTCAAGGTGTAAACATCGACACATTCGCTGTGAATAAATTCCATTCGATTTCTACTGTTATAACGCGTGTTATAATTTCATCAACCCGTCCAACATTCCCGAGTATCCCACAAAAAAATTTGTAACACCGAAGAGATGAATAAATTAAAATTTAAATTATCGGAGTAAATTCAACAACTTCAGCCTAATGGAGCCTCAACGTAAATAAACAACGATTATCATTTTGGGTTATTGAGTTCTGCTTTCCCATCTCGATTTTCCTTTGAGTTATAGCGCATACAAGGTATTTAGGGGAAAAAAGTGAAATCGGCAATAACTCCAAAACTTTGTATAAATGGGTACATATATTTTGATTGACCTAGATAGAAGACATCGAGATGAGTATTTTGAAAAAAAAAAATGAAATCAATCAAGTAGTTTTTGAGATATTGACCAATATAGTTTTATACAAAACGTTGAATATCTCTGGAACTACTGGACCGATCGGGATGAAATTACGCATCTAATTTGAGCTTAATAATACCTAGTATGGGTGAAAATTTCACGTCCATATCAATGGATTTCCCGTATTAATGTTATATTTTCTAAAATGTGGTAATCCAAAAACCGAACTATCAGACCCGGACATAGAGACATTTTCTAAAAACATAATTGCTTCACGTTTCATACCATTCTACATCATTTCCAGGCAAAATTAGAGAATGTCAAAATCCGACGAATACCATGCTTCCATCCGGAAGCAAAAATAAAAATCCCGATTGTGCAGCACGAGGAATTTTTCTGCAAAACTTGACAAACTTGCCTATTTACAGAGAGGCTTGAGTAAATAGCCGATGAATTTTAACGTTTGACGTGATTTCGGTTTCCCGCTGCCACTTGCAGCCGAAAAATATCCGTACCCTATCCTCTCGGCCGAAATTTTAAGGAACAACGAATCCTTCATGCAAAACCCTCCAAGCTCAAACTGCATTTGGGCTCTCGGTTTTTCACGCAAATCTCATCGAAAGAGCATTTTTTTTCCAGTGTTTCCACGATTTTGGCGACTAAAATTTGATAATCAAGTGAAAGTTTAAAAGTAACGTTGGTAATATCTTTTGTCATATTCTGGTAATATTTTTATGTATAAAATACAAATGTCCTCGTTTGTATAGTCTCGAGAAATGCCTGTGCAAATGCAATACATGCTCGACAGAAACTCAGGTGAGACCACGATTTTAGTGTGTTACTCCCCAACTCAAGTTTCGTATAATTTGTTTGTCCATGAAACGCCTGGATAATTGAACAACGTGATGATTACTAGTAGAACCAGTCGCCTGTAACCTTGGTGTGAATTTACGCTACGTCAAAATCGTCAATTACTGAATTAATTATGAAAATCCGCTGGAAAATTTTTAAGAAATTCCACAGCAATTTATAATAATTTTTTTGTTATTCATCAAGACGTTATTTGTGATCGTGAATATGAATAGATCAGACTTTAATCTAGTAGCATACGCAAAACGTTGATAAAGTTAATCATTAAAATGATTACTAATAGAATTATGACCGATCTAAACAAAAAAATATCGTCGATAAAAATATTTCGTTCGACAATATCACAAATATAAATGCAAATTATCAGCATAAATACTTTGAACATAATAAAGATGATACGAATCATGACTGTTACTTATTCATTATCCGAGTTCTCCGTTTATCAAATGCCAATAATTTACATTAAAAAAATATATATTTTAAAAATAATATTAAGTGAAAAATTAATGGTTCAAAAAACCGTCGAAATCGGGTATCCCATAACCATCAATGATACTAACTTCAATAAATAAACCAAAGCCTTAAGAATCATGTTGGGAACGTTTGTATTCAGATTTAAATTTTCAATCATCAAAGAAAAACATTTATTCAACAAAATTTATCACCCAACATCTCGTATTTTCGCGACAAAGTCAATCGATTTCACTCATATAGCATCCAAAATTCTCCTCAGTTCTAATGTCGATTAAACTTATTATTTAATATCAGGTAAGTCTCAGTTTCCCTTGTCACACTTTACAACACACTCAAAATTTATAATACCTCGAGGATTTTTTAATATGCGTTATGCGTTCCGTTCTTAAGTAGTCTTAATTTCAAATAAATTGATCAATAATTGCTCTTGAAAGTTAAAGGTTGCAACAAGAGCAGACAATAATAATTATATCAATGAACAAATTACGTTTTGTCAAAATACCTGGGTACCCAAAATAAAAATGAAAGACTACTACTTATCTCCTGGCCAGTCGAGAGAGCAGAGAGAGAGCCCTGGGCCATCGTCGTTTTTATCAGGGTATTGGAACGCGTTACCATTTCAGTTTCGTTCCTCTACTCAGGTAGGAAACGAAACTGTAACGTTACTGGCAGGAACGAAACTCGGGAACGAAAGTCCGGTAACGTTACTGCCTGGAACGAAACCTTGGAAAGAAAATCGAGTGAGAGTTACCATCTCATAATTGTTTTCACTCTAAACAATTTCGCATTGGGCGAATCCGCTAATCCTGTATATGAAAAATTACCTTCAAATTAGGTAATAAAAACTTTTTATTACCTTGACCATGGACCATTCTGTTGATAGAATGATCTCAATTCCAAATTTATTCCTTATTTCTTTCCAGATATTATTCTCTTCTTTTACCGATAATTTAATTCTCTATATTTTTCTTTGGGTTTAAATTCCTATTTCCTTCTTTTAATATCAAATTTGAAAATTTAATGATCTTACAAATTTTTCTGGAATTTTTTTCTCCGTGTAGTTAGACAGAAAGGTCCAAGCTATCCATAGGACTGGTTTAGTTGCCGAATATCACCGAATGCTTCACGGAAGCGCGTCATGCGAGCGAACCACACGATCGACTTTACTCGCGCCGCCAGAGAATCTCACGCGCTCCACGTCGGAGCTCGATAAAATATTTCTTTATAATTTATTGAAACATGCTAAATGGTTTTTATTGACTACACAGGAAAGAAGGACAGTTTCTTGAGGCAATCAAAAAGATTCAATCCAAAATTTTAATGTTTTGGCCATGTTCCCTACACCCTAAAAATTTTTGCAAGAGAAAGTCATAGTGCGGGTATTGACGGGTTAGTCGTCTGGTGGGCCAATTCTCGCCTTCGTCTCGGACGCCAACTCCACAATTATGTTATTGCGAAAAAATCCTATTACGGTGGAATATGACGAAAGCATTGACTGCTATGACGAATCGGCTCCCGATTGCCAGTCGAAGTATCACATAGTAAACAATAGCGGCATAGAGAGACAGAGAAAATCAAGATAAACCCAGTACGTTATAACTACTCCCGGCCGGAAGCTTACAATATCTGAATTCTGCTCAGTAGTGCAGTATTACACATATAGAGCCAATCGTTTGAAGTGTAAACAGTTGCATTTCAGAAGAAAATGAAATAAAAAATTCGGGAATTATCATGGTTTATTGTGTTTAGAATTCTGTATCTATCTACAATTACCTGTCAAATACACAACGAGTATGACAGGAGTAATGTTGATTTGTTGACCTTCGATGAGTCACAATTGATACGTGGAGTGAACACGTCTTTCCGAGTGATCGATGTAATTTGCCAACTGCAGCCGGAAAATATTCTCCGAATGAATGCAAAGGACGTGTCATCAGCTAGATCAATTAGACGTGGAATAGAAAATAATACTCAGTGCGATGCCCTATTGGCATTATTTGTCGCTGGGTTATCGCAATTTGAGACATGGGCATTGAAAAGTGAGCGAAAAATTTTTGTTGGAAAATTAATATCATATCACTAAAATGTTGGGTATTCCAAAACTCAAGGGAAATATTTGAAGTGGAATGACATTATTTCTTTATTGGGGAAAAATGTTTAATTCCCTGCGCTTTGTTAATTAGTAACTCTCTAAGAAAACGGTGGAGTCGAAAATTTTATTGGACTTTTTGTCTCCAAATAACCCTCTCGCACTACTTCTACATATTCACTACAAAAAGTGGCTACTGAATTTCAGTACCTTTCACGGAGAGAAATTTTCTAGAAAAATCCTAGCACGAGTACTGGAAAAAATCACAATCCACCGGCTGTGAAAAATTCTAGTGCTGTTATAAAATTTCTGGGGATTTCTGTGACATTTTCACAGAAATACGGAGAAAAATTCACGTTTTCCCCAATAAAATTTCTTGTGCCAGCACTGGAATTTTTTCTTGACCGTCACTTTGCGCCTCTTTTCTCGTCCTAGCACTAGAATTTTTCTAAAAAATTTCTCTCCGTGTTTGTCCCGTTTTTTCCGTACTCAAAAGATACTGAATTTCAGTACCTTTGGGCACTTTTTGTAGTGTTTCCCTTGAGTTTTGAGATACCCCATATAATCTCCGCAATTATCCTACTTTAGTGATGGATTTCTCATCTAAAATTCCTTCGGGAATTTTGGTGGGTAACTTGAAGGACTTTGGTGTTTATGACGAGTGTATGGCCGTCGAAGTTCAGAAAGGACCCGAATTCATTCGTGGACGCCACTGTATGTATTCAATATCTACGAAGATTCCGAATTTATCGATTCCACTATCATCAACATTATCGATTTGTTTACCTGCGCCTGCGATGCTGAACACGTAGCCATGATGTTGCAGAAAGT
The DNA here is from genome assembly GCF_001412515.2 of Diachasma alloeum. Lineage (NCBI taxonomy): Eukaryota > Metazoa > Arthropoda > Insecta > Hymenoptera > Braconidae > Diachasma > Diachasma alloeum. The sequence goes on from NW_021681535.1 coordinate 116,991, forward strand.
CATAAATATGACATTGAGTTATCTGCCCTTTGGCATTGGTGTTAGAAATGTGGTGTGTTCCCCAGTCGATTCTGCACCATTTGAAACTGGAGAAATTATTACAACGTAAATTTTAACAAGTCCCAGAGTGTGGACCTGAGTCGAAAAATTTGGTCTTAGGTCAACTCAGTGATTTGACCGGACGAGACTTCACTTTAAAGAAATCGTCTCATCTCAAAAATCCACTTAGTTTGGAGCGTTCCTTCTTCAATTGGTCGGTATTTGACTTAGTGCAATGTTTTATTTGATTGGTTTCAACCCAATATTAGAGAAACTGGAAAACAATTTTTCTTAAAGTCCCACGATTCCAAATCCTTCTAAGCCTATATTGAACTTAGAAGAATTGGTCGAACAGTGACTGCATTTTGGTCGGTATTTGGTCGATCCTACGAGGCAGACCGAGTAATTATAAATATGCATTAGTTTAAAAACCGACCAAGATGGTCGGGACTTAGCCGCCAAATATAACTTAGCCTAAGCTTGTTATTGTAGTAGAAAGGAGACAAATAATTTATAATATTAATGAATAGGAGAAAGCAGAGTGGAATGAGTCAGAAGTGCAATATTCACTTAATGGAAAGTCTACACTTCTAATTGTCAAATATTTAATTCATCATCAATCGAGAATTTAAATTATTAATATTATATTATTTTTGAATTTTGATGAGTATATTTAAATATCTATCAATGTAAGCCGCAAAATCTTTTAATATTGAAGAAATATAATATTGATGGCCATCCCTGCTTTTAGTTCTTAAAGGATAATCGGGCGAGCTGGGAGGGTTGGAAAAAAAGCAGCCATTTTTTTCTTTTTTTTTACGTATTTTTTAAATGATGGAAAAGGCGTGTGTAAAGTTTCAGACTGCTGGGGAGCATTGTTAATTTATTATGAATTTTTGAAAAAGTGGTCATTTAACCTGTGATCTTACGGAAATCACCAAAAAAACTGTAAAACCCAAGGAAAAAATGCAGCCAAAGTCATGAAACTTCAGACACATTTAGAACATGTGATCAATGATTTTTTGAGTGAAAAAGATTGGCGACTAGGAGCATTGTTTATTAATAATAGCGAAAAAAGTACCGAAAAATGACATTTCTGCGCACGCAGCCCAAACGAGCAGCAACGTCCCAAGTACCGATCGCGTGGGGGTCGCACGGTCAATTTGAACGTCTCTTGAGAGAGAGAGCGATGAAGCGTTGTGATTGGAGCTCCCTCGAGCCAGTGGCACCAGCTCCTGGTGAAAAAAAAACTACCGACGATGTTGTTATGTCGCTGGCCCTTCGTAACTAGGTGGCGTTATGCACACCTGGCGGGCAATTTAAATATTAGTCTGATCAGAATAATTGAATTTAAATAATTATTTTATCCTTCTTTTATTTTATACTGCGTATTTGGGGCACGTGTTTTCCGGAGAAGAACGATGCATTATTTCAATTTTCGAATATAGAGGTCCATTGGAAGAAAAGGAAAATATAGACCGTTGAAATAAACATAGGAATAAACACTCTGAAATAATATCGGGTTTCTGTTGATTTTTCTCGAGTCGCCATAAACATCGTAAAATTTTATGCGTCTGCTTTCCAAGAGGGTCCATGACTAATCATGAACAGACCTCCTTTTGTGTCCTTTGTTTCCTTGTGAGAAACGTCATTTTCTCCTGGAACACGTGTGTCCCAAAGTTGAGAGACTAGGCAACGTTGACTGCATCGCAACGTCGCCTAGCTTTCTCCCTTCAGTTTCTATTAGCATGTAAGAACATAGGAGATGCGTGCGCAACTTTGGAAAAGAGTAGGGGAAGTAAGACCCTTCGAGGGGCAGTTTTTGAATATCTAGAGGCAGTTCTACGACATAGTTTTCAGAGTTCAGATCTTTTACCTTTTCAAATAATTAGAGTTTTGAAGTTTTGTTGATTGAATAAATAGTTTACGTGCTCTCCCGAAGCACTCAGTGTTGGATTTATTTTAAATAACCTGTTCCTCATAATTATTAATCATCAAGTCAAGGATTTAGCAGAGATTTCATGAGATAATTGTTGGACTTCGTTGGATTGCCCATCCGGGCTTCAGTTGCAAACGTTCCTGCCAACCCTTTCCGCCAATTTTGAAATTGGCGCTGGTTGCCCTAGTGACATCTGGGCGGACATAACAACTGGTGACAGCGGTGGGATTCGCAACATTCAATGGGTCCCGTTTGAAAATTTTGCAAATTTTCTATTTTCATTAAAAAAAAAAATATATATATATATATATACATATATATAAATGGATATATATATACTTCAACGAGACTACTGGACACTTTATACGGAACGAGAGGACGAGCAGAGGGTCTTGGAGCAGCCTGGTGTCATCCTGTCATCCCATCATCCCATTTTCGAGGACTAGGAGAATTGAGTTAAAGTGCAGTGATTGTGAAATAAAATAAAGGGCAATTAAGTGAAATCTATAAGTGACAGTGACCTCAGTCGGATTACAGAGTTTAATAGCAGTTTAAGGAAATTTGTAAGTCTAGAAATAAGTAAATATTGGTTTTGGGGATAGGACACCAAGGTATCTACTCAGGTTTTCCGCGGTTTTACTGGGTTCAAGATAGTTTGTGCAATAATTGATTTCGGAAGGAAATTAGAATTCTCAAAATTTATTCATTTTCCATTCAATTAATATTTTCATTCATTTGCTTGTAAATCAGTGAAAAGAATATCTACTATGAAGATTCAAATTGATTAATATCATTTTTTTTTTTGAAATTAAAATGGGAATTTCGTTAGTAATTTTGAATAAGTAAAAATAACCAATTTTGCACCAGCTTTCTTTTCAAAGGTATCTTGAGAAAAAGACGGCCGCGGCCGCGTCCACCCAACGGAGAGAGCACAATAGGTTTTTATTGAAAATCGAGAGAACATGAATAGTTAGAATAGATATAAATAGTTAAATTAACAGTTCATTATGGATAGAATATTTGATTGACAGTTTATAAAAATAAAAAAAAAACATGTCATTTTCAACGAGTGCGTGGGAAGTAGAGGAGAGTACTGAAAGTGATCAGGGTAATAATGTAACAATTATGCCGAGTGATGATAGACGTATTGAATTAGTTTCACAAAATGACGATCAGAGCAATGAAATAATTACACGAATCAATTCTGTACAACCAGGTGCATTAGAAAAGTCTCCATCAGTCTCTAATTTAAATTCTGGGGAAATGATAAATAACACGGGCAATGGAAGTGATACGGCATCGGGAAGTGACATCGGTGTCAATGGAAATTTCATGGGACAAAACCCACCGGTTATTAATGCTTTTAACACTTGTCACGTTAATCAAAATGTTCATCAGCAAATAATAGGGAATAATGGGAATTCTTATTTGCCAATTAAAGACATAAAAGACATGATTCCAAAATTTGATGGGGAAAATATGCCAGTGATGAATTTCATTGAACTTTGCGAGGAAGCCATTCGTTGCACTAATCCACTCCAAATAAATTACTTAACTCAGTTTATTAAGGGACGAATTCGAGGTAAAGCAAGCCCTTACATCTCCAATCAGCCTGGCTCATCTCTTGCAGAGATGTTGACAAATTTAAAACGAGGACTCGTACCTCATCGAACTCTTTCACAATGGCAAGCTCTTCTAGCTAATATCTTTCAAAAACCAAAGGAGAGTATCATGGATTTTGTGAATAGAATCAATGAAATTGTACGTGGGGCGCAAGAATTAATTAATGAGAAATATCCTAACGGAGGGAACATGGGATTGTTGAGGAGTATTCAAGAAGGGGCGCGTGACAGTTTCGTGAGGGGTCTCAGAGGGGAGTTGAGTTTACGCGTCGCGAGTAGTAGACCTTCCACTTTAATGCAAGCATTAGAATTCGCCATGGAAATGGAAAAAGAAGTCGAGCAAAGGGCAAAACTATTCAATAAATCAAATGAGGAGGATGATGATGAAATAATGGAAGTTGATTCTGATTCTAGGAGCAAAAATAAAAATTTTGCGAATGTCAAACACACGAATGTTCGTTCTAATAATGGGAATTCAAATCAAAATTTCAGACAATTTGATCGTAGATCTCTGATTTGCTTTGCTTGCGGGAAACCTGGACATTCACAGAGAGATTGTAGAAGCAAATTCAAACCGGGTTATTGTTCATTCTGCAGACGCATTGGACACATTTATCGCGATTGTCGTCGTAGAACTCAGAATTCTCAGGGAAATTCAAATTCCAGAGCCTCGAATTTCAAAACTGAAAAGAAAGAAAATACTCAAAACACAGACGTTCAATCATCGACACAAGAAGTGAAACCAGAACAAGCGTCGGTTAATATTAGTGAATCCAAACGCATTATTCCTCCATGTGTCGTGTTGAACAGTAATGATTTACGAAACATGAAAATGTGACTACTGATCGATTCCGGCGCTGACGTTAATCTCATTAAAGAAAATTGTCTATCACCGGGGAGTAGTATAAACGAAAATTTATTCTGAAATTTATTCTGTCAGGAATTACATCGGGATCAGAAACAACTCTTGGGGAAGTCAATATCGAGTTTCCTTCTTTTTCATGCGAATTCCAAGTGGTTAGGCACGATTTTCCACTAAGATACGATGGGATTCTCGGTTCAAAATTTTTACGAGACAAACAAGCAACGCTTTGTTTCACAGAAAATTGCTTGAAAATTCGTGAGAAAAACATAAATATTCCCTTCGAAAATCAAACTTTCAAGATTCCTGGAAGAAGTAGAAAGAAAATCGGTATCAGGGTAATTAATAATGACATCAGTGAGGGATATTTACCGCGATTGAATCTGGGCGCGAACGTTTATGCAGGTGAGGCTCTTGTGAAGGTTGATAATGGCATCGCATGGATTTTGGCAATTAATTCTAATGACGAGGAGAGAGAAGTCGAAATTGCACCCCAGTTCATTGAAGAGGTAGAATTATTGTCGCGACAATCAAGTAAAAGTAAAATTCAGGAGTCTAAAACTAATGATGAAGAGCTCCTGTCGGATCGAATCAATAAAATCACAGATATTCTTCATTTGGATGGGTTAAACGATGAAGAAAGAGGAAGTGTAATTAGGGTAATTTCTAAATTCCCATATCAGGTCCATCTACCGGGTGATCGTTTGAAGGGGACGAACGTTGTTACACATAAAATTCCAACTCAAGATAACATTCCAATTTCGACTAAACAATATCGATATCCTCCAGTACATAAAGAGGAAATTCAAAAACAAATCAAAGATTTACTTGCGAATAACATTATTGAACCATCCCATTCTCCTTACAATTCACCAGTTTGGATTGTTCCCAAAAAACCGGACTCGAAAGGTAATAAGAGATGGCGCATGGTAATAGATTTTCGCCAATTAAATCAGAAAACTACTGGAGATGCTTACCCTCTTCCAAATATTACAGATATATTGGATCAACTCGGTGGTGCCAAATACTTTTCGGTTCTAGATCTTGCTTCTGGCTTCCACCAAATTCCCATGGATAATGATGATAAAATCAAAACAGCTTTTACAACCCCCAACGGACATTATCATTATACTAGAATGCCTTTCGGGCTGAAGAACGCTCCAGCAACCTTCCAAAGGTTGATGGATCAGGTTCTTTCAGGTTTACAAGGTGTCGAGTTATTCGTTTATCTTGACGATATTGTTGTTTATGCTTCCTCCCTTCAAGAACATGAGAAGAAACTCATGAAATTACTCGGTAGACTTCGAACAGCAGGATTAACTTTACAGCCTGACAAATGTCAATTTTTACAAAAGAGCGTTACATATCTAGGACATGTTGTTAGTGAAAAGGGTGTACAACCAGATCCTGTGAAATTAAGATCAGTCCAAGAATTTCCCGTTCCCAAAAATCCCAAAAATATCAAAGAATTTCTGGGATTAGTGGGTTATTACCGTAGATTTATCCCAAATTTAGCGAAAATTGCCCGTCCTCTTACTCAATTATTGAAGAAAAATGAGAAATTTTTATGGGAAAAGGAACAACAAAATGCATTCGAAATCCTTAGAGAAAAATTATGTATCGAGCCGATACTTCAATTCCCTGATTTTACTCGTATTTTTATTGTGACAACGGATGCCTCATTCTATGCTCTCGGAGCTGTATTGAGTCAAGGGGTAATAGGCCAGGATCTTCCAATTTCATATGCATCAAAATTATTGAGGGGTTCCCAAATCAGTTGGTCTGTCATTGAAAAAGAGTTATTTGCTATAGTATTCGCTGTGCATCATTTTCGACCATATTTGTATGGTAGGAAATTTACATTGGTCACTGATCACAGGCCTTTGTTATGGGCACATAGAATTAAAGATCCCACATCGAAACTATTGCGCTGGATATTAAAATTGAGAGAATATGAGTATGATGTTGTTTATAAACCAGGGCGATTAAATGCAAATGCAGATGCCCTGTCACGGAATCCTGTTGATATGATTGAATTAGAACCAGCAGGTATCAAGTTTACACAGAGCATCCGATGTAATGACTCAAATGAAAACCTTCTGAAGGATGACTTGAACGAATTTGATGATGAGGAAAATATGACTCAACGAACGATGTTGAGTAATTTGAAGATTAGGGATGATAGGAAGAGCATCGAACAAATTTTGCCTCAGCAGCAAACCGCGCGAACTGGCGCAAAGGAGAACGAAGCTTCCCCTGTGAATGTACGGCCTTGTGTGGAGTTGGAAAAATGTGTCGGAACCGCCACAGTACTCTGTGCACAAGGAAGTAATTCTTTGGAAAAGTTGAGCCCCGTGACTCCTGAAGAGGGAAGTAAAATTCCCGTCTTACCTGGTACCTGTTCCAGGCCGGTTCATAGAACCGATGACCGATTTATTGATATTGATATTGATATTGTACCGGGCCCGGAAATCGTGTGGAGTGAAGGCTCCATGCATGAGATGCTCAAGAGGACGTCCTCGTTAGATAGAACAGATTTACAAGAAATGATAAATAAACAAGTAAAAATACTAACCCTCAAGTCATCTGAAGGAAGTGAAAATAAACAAATAGACTCACAAGAATTAAAAAGCCCTACCAGCAGCAATGGTCTCCCATGTGATAATTGTTCTATTTTTCATACGAACTCTGAACCAGACTCAACTGATAATAGCATTGATAATGAATTTATTGATCCATTCGAAGATGATGCATTCCCAAGTCCCTTATCAGAAGGTGAAGATAATTACAGTTCATCTGACAATGACGATAATAGACCTGTAGAGACGGTACCTGAGGGACGAAAACGAAAGAAAAGGGTGATTTTAGATGTTTTCTCGGAAACTAGAGACGGTGTATTCATGAAGAAAGATAATATTGCGCATTTTGTATCCGCCGATTTTAAAATGAAAACGCGAGTTTATCAAGAATTGATTGAGAAAAAATTAATTAACGAAGATGAATTACCTAAGGATCGACCGGAAATTGGAGATGTAATTGTTTTTAAATATGGTACTTTCCATATATTCTTGATTGTGGTTAAAGATAATGTAGAGGATAAAATCCAATTGAAAAATGTACTATTGGGAATTACGAAATTGAAAGAAACAATGGATTATTTTGCGGTAAAAACTGTACGAATTTCGAGAACTGGAGGCGGACTTGATGGACTTCCTTGGGGAAGTATAAAAATGCACTTGGAAAAAACTTTTGCACCTGGTTATCATATTACTCTGTGTCTCAATCAAATCGAAATTCCTGAAATTGATCAAAGAGAGAAAATAATTAGAGAAATGCATGAATCAGCTGTAGGTGGACACAAAGGAGTGTTAAAGACTTATGAACGTATTCGACGACAGTATTTTTGGAAAAAAATGAAAGCAGAAATTCAAAACTTCATTAAGAAATGTGTAACGTGTCAAAAGAATAAACTCGTGAGGGTTAAAACCAGACAGCCAATGATTGTGACTGATACACCGCAATCGGCTTTTGAGAAAATTGCTCTTGATATTGTGGGCCCTTTGCCAATCACTAGCTCAGGGAATAGATATGTATTAACAATTCAGGATAACTTAACAAAATACTCGTTGGCTATTCCTTTAATTGAAACTACAGCTCTTACAATTGCTAAGGCTTTCACTGAAAATTTTATTTGCATTTATGGATGTCCTGAAATCATTCTAACAGATCAAGGTGCTAATTTTACAAGTCAGTTGATGAAGCAGTTTGCAAAATTATTCAAAATCAAACAATTGAAGACAACTGCTTTCCATCCTCAAACCAATGGCTCTTTGGAAAGGAGTCATTTGGTACTTGTAGAGTATTTGAAACATTATATTGATAAAGAGAGAGACTGGGATAGCTGGTTGAGGTACGCTATGTTCTCTTATAATACTTCGNAAGAACATAGGAGATGCGTGCGCAACTTTGGAAAAGAGTAGGGGAAGTAAGACCCTTCGAGGGGCAGTTTTTGAATATCTAGAGGCAGTTCTACGACATAGTTTTCAGAGTTCAGATCTTTTACCTTTTCAAATAATTAGAGTTTTGAAGTTTTGTTGATTGAATAAATAGTTTACGTGCTCTCCCGAAGCACTCAGTGTTGGATTTATTTTAAATAACCTGTTCCTCATAATTATTAATCATCAAGTCAAGGATTTAGCAGAGATTTCATGAGATAATTGTTGGACTTCGTTGGATTGCCCATCCGGGCTTCAGTTGCAAACGTTCCTGCCAACCCTTTCCGCCAATTTTGAAATTGGCGCTGGTTGCCCTAGTGACATCTGGGCGGACATAACAATGTTGCCACTTTTTCGCATGGATTAATATTTTTTCATTTATTAAAAAAAAACAATCTGAAAACCATTCAATGCGTGGAACAGATACAAATAAATTTGATTAGCTCCAAAAATAATTTTTAACCAGAGATACTCCCTAATATCGCCTGAATTTTGAATCCGAATGGGAAAAATTTTTTTGTTCAGCGATTGGTTTTCTGCAGGAAAACAATAGGAACCCCTCCGCCTCACCTCCTACATTTCCTCCTCGCACGGTTATCCTTAAACCACCATTTATGGGTAAATCAGACCACAAACCGACCACATTTTTCGACGCTAGCAATCTTCGCATTCTGGTAGTTTTATTTCTTGTAGTTTTTCAATGTTTCTGTCTGCTATATTAATACTTTTCCATTCCAGTGTGATGCTCACAATCTTTATCAGTTTCCTCCTTGGCTGCACCGTTTGTGATATCATTCTCAGATTAACTCGAACGGTGGAACCTCAAAGTGCCCTTACCAAATTTTGTAAATTCTCATTTTATACCAATATTTAACGTATATTTGATACAACAGCGTCACAAGGTAATATACCAGAAATTCAAGGAATAAGATTCTTCAGCCTGTGTTGGGTAATTCTTGGCCATGAATACATTCTTCCAAATACTCAGACTGCGATGAACCTTGGCGAGGCATTATCAGTAATTAATTTTCTTTATTACAAATGTGATTCGCACTGATTTTTCTAATGTTTCAAAATTCATTTCCTTGAATGTTTATTCAGTGGATCATGTCCTGGGAATTTATATACATTCTCATAGCGCCATTTGCAGTGGACACATTTTTCGTACTGAGCGGATTCTTAACATCGTATCTCTTCCTCCAAGAAATTTCAAGAGGTCGCCAATTCAATCCGTTCATGTACTATACTCATCGTTATATAAGGTACATCATTAAAAAATTTTGTCTGAAATTTCCGGCTCACTTTTTGGAAATTTTTATCGAATGTAATTACCATTAAAATTTCAAGGAATTTTGTCATTGAAAATTCAGAATTTCGTGGAAAAATCAAAAGGAACTGTAAATTTCAGGTCTATGTTTCCCCGATAATGAATAGAAAACCAAAAAATTCCAGTAAATATATTCTTGAATTTTCAGGGCCGTGACACTCAATGCGATTTAGGTGCAAAAAAATCATAAAATTTCATATTTCACGGAAAATTCAATGTAATTGGGCATTGAATATTCATATTAGATAGGAAATCCAAATAAATTGAAGAATTCTTGTCTATATGTATACTGTGAAAAAAGATTATTTTTTCCAAATATTCATTTACTTGAGAGAAGCATTTATTTTTTAAAAATCGTATTTCTCCAATCGACTCATTCCCAGGTGTTTAAAAACCTGTCCAATTTCGGGAAGAATTCCGGACCTTTCCGACTTGTTGCCTGGGGTATTCGGAAACCCTAACCGAGTACCGAGTTCACCCGAGAGATATATCAATTCGCCTCCCGAATTTCAGTTAGTTACTCGTCACCAGTCGAACATATCAAGTGTGGGTAAATCATCTGTATAAAATATCATCGTAAAATCACTGGGAAATTTATCTTGTCAATCATCGAGTCAACTTTTGGAAACTTTCTCCAAATATTTAATAGTCGTCATTGAATATCATCTTTATTTTTGTTTGTTTATTGGACAATTATCTCTGTACCTTCACCAATATTCAACGCGTGTGAAAAAGACATTCAACAGGACAGTTATCGTGAATTGAGAAATTCATCGGTTAATTTGTTTGTAATATCAACGTGCACAGTATTTTAGTGAATAAATTGACTTGGCTCAATTTCGGAGTTCTCATTCCTAAAACCTGTCCTTCAACCTGCATTTGATTCCCCTCCACGACCATTCCGAAATTCACCGAAACTCACTACAATTTTAACACCAGGTGAGCCTGATTAAATTTCAGTTATGACAGTCATATTGCTCTAGAGGATGACTACGTTTCATTTTTCCTGAATTTCTTATTTTCTAGAGGGAAGAATTTCGCATAATTTTTTAATGTTGATAATTATTGAAGAAGTTTACTAAGGGCATAACTAACATGATCATCTTCCAGAGCAATATAATTGTCATAGTTGAAACCTAATGAGGATTGCCTACACGGTGAGAAATGTTCAGTAAAAATTACGGAACTCACAATTCACTCACCGATTACGAAAGCGATTCAGAAAATTTAAGTGACGGTATCGTGATTTTTCACAGGAGATTCAGATAAAAATTACGGAACGCTCTAAAAAAATTCCATGATTTTAGATAAAAATTAGTTGATAGTTCCGTAAAATTTCCTACAACCACATTTCGCTCCGAAATTACGGAAAAGTTACATCATTTTTATTGAATATTTCTCTTCGTGTAGGGATCACTCGACTAGAGAAATACGGTATTGACAAAACGAATACTTCTCGCAAGTAAATAGATATTTGGCAAAAATAATTTTTTTTTCTCAGTGTATGCTGCTTAAAATTATAGAATTTTACTGAATTTTCAGTGAAACCTGAAATTTCATGATTTGTTTTCCCCTAAATCGCGTTCAGTGTCACTGTCACAGTATCAGTAGTCCACTGTCCATGAAATTTCATTTTTTTTCTAACAGTGTAGATAGACTTACCAAATTATTACTTTAGACTTGAAAAATAATTCCTTTAGAGATGTTCTGATAATTTTACTTTTAGATTAACGCCTGCGTTTGCCGCAATGATAGTGTTATCAATCTACCTCCTTCCACGAATGGGTTCAGGAGCATTATGGGAATCCAACATGAATTCAGAAAAAGAACTTTGCAAGAATAACTGGTGGCCAATCTTACTTTATGTTCATAATTACGTTGGGGATCGCATGGTAAGTTAACAGTTCAAGTCCGGGGCTCGTTTAAAGTAGCTCTACCCTTCGGCCGGGCTACGCTGGACTTTTGGATATTTTCAGTTTTTAAATTTTTCATCTAAATTGCATGGAAAAAATTTGAAAAAATTCATACGCAGTCAGTATTATCTAAATTAAATTTCGCAAAATATTTATATTTTTTTAAACATTTCCCTCTTATAAATAAATAATAAAACTTGTTTGCAAAACGGTGAATTATTTTTTATGAGGTGTCAAAAAAATGTTTGATTTTTTCATATCTGATGAAAAAAACTTCAGATTTTAATCTTTGATGACAATGGAAAGGTTGATTTTCACATAAGACACTGGGTTAAATCCTGATGTTTAAACATTTCTTCTTTGAAAAACCAAAACGGTAATTAAATTGAGAAAAAAATTAGAATTCCGAATCTAATCGAGTTTTCTACAATTTTTTTGCAGTTTTCAATAATCTTTGAATTTACCGTAAGGATAGACCTACCTTAACACTAACCTCGTAGTGCACTCAATGTCAATGCGATTCACTCATTTTCAATAGGCTGAAAAGGATAAAACAGAAATAATCGAAGTCAAGAGATTGGTGTATTGACAACAGCGTTTTTACAATCTTATGAAGTTCTATATTTTCGAAAATATTTAAATTTGAAAAGAGACATACATTCCCGTGGGGAAGATATTTATGTGATCATTGTGCTTAGGATGATTCCGTATAGTACATTTCGTCATTGAGCTGAAAAAAACTTTTTTGGGGAATATGAGTCTGCAATATATGAGCTAGAAAAGTTTATTCCAGCCGTGTGACGAACAATATTTTTTCGTGTCACGGGACCTGAAAAGTAATATACACATCTCGCCATGGAAAACATATCACCCTCCCCCACGTGCTTGCCATCCTCGCCTTCGGCTCGAAAGGCAATCTTGCACGTGGGGGACGGTGATCTGTTTTTCAAGGCTCGGGCATGTAATGTACTATTTTGTCATCACGGCGGGAGCCGAGGATTCATGGAGGCGTAGTGTTTTTCGTCCTAATGACAAAATGTACTATTCATATTTGACATTGCCCTTAATACAGAACTTTTAGCACACCATCAAGATGGTTTTTTTTATTGGTTTTTTATCTGATAAGTTCAGTTCATGATAAGTTCACTTTTTTTAGAAAAGGGAGTCGAGTATTTTTTCATTTACACAGCGTATGAATTCTATTACTCTCTCATAAATTGATCTTTCCTGATAAGAATTAAAAGAAATCTTTTTATTCTTTGAATCATTTTAGTGCCCAATCACAGAAAAAACGATGTTTAGATTTTCGGAACATGTCACTGATTTTCAGGAATTCATTCCCAATATTTGAGATTCGCGATTGTGAAATTCAGTGGGAGTAAAGTCCTGAAATTCAGTGATTTTATCACCAATTTTCAGTGACATTGTCTCTAATTTTTTAAGGAATGTCACTGATTTTTAAGGGATCCATCTCTATTTTTTAGAAATCTATCACCAAATTCCGGTGATTAAAAACACCACCCAAAATGCAGCATTTTTCGCTTTTCATTTTATTTTTTCAGCCTATTACGGGGAAATCTATTCAAATATACTCTTCTCCACTCCACACTTCTGAGAATCCCGAATCTTCTGTGTTTTCCTGGGCTCAATAGAAGGGAAATTCATTGACTTCAATTTTTTGAACTTGATCGATTTCGCTCATTTTTCCGACTTTAACATTTTTTTCCCAGTCACCATACGTTTGAGCGCATTTTAACAAGCAGATTCGAATTCTGCGTCAAAAAATCTATCGAGTAGCACAAGTTTCATTCTCCGGACCGAACCTTCGCGTATTTGGTCGAACCGTGTAATTGGTGATAGATTTCTGAAAATCAATGACAAGTCCCTCATCAGTGAAATGTTTTGATTCCTAAAAATCAAAACTTTTTTCTCTGTGACGACGAAGTCATAGTAATCAACAAAAATCATCGACTATGCATCATCTAGGGATGTTTGGATCATACATGGTATCTAGCAGTCGACATGCAGCTTTTTTGGATATCACCTTTAATACTCTACCCTCTAGCAAAGAAACCACGCATCGGACTCAGCATATTAACTGTCTTCATCATAGTTTCTGTCATTATACCTGCGGCAATTGTAGGAGAGAATAAATATCCTTCAGTAATTGTTGCTAGAATAACGGAGTGAGTTTAAATTTCTGAAATCAATGAACTTTGCTTCCCAGAACTAATCCATCTATAAGGAAGTTTTTGATTTTCTAATTTTCTCTAACAGTGTCGCAAAGATACAAAAGATGATGCGAAATTTCTACATCGCAGCCTATACCAGGGCAGGCCCTTGGCTCCTCGGAATTTACCTAGGTTACAAACTAAATGGGAGAAGAGATGCACTCAGTACGAAGATTGTGATGTTGGGGTGGACTCTCACTGCACTAGCATTTGTCTTCTCATTCTTCACGTATAGAATTTTCCAGGGTGCAAATTATAAATGGAATGCTCCTTGGGGAGATCTTCTACGCAGGCTTATCGAGACATATTTGGGCGTTCGGCATCTGCTGGCTGATTTACTCATCAGTATTAGGATATGGAGGTGTTATTTCACGATTTCTGTCACTTTCAGTCTTCCTACCATTCGGAAGGATATCTTATTCCATTTATTTGACACACAAGGTTATTCAACAGATGAGAACCGCTTCCGCCAGGGTTCCTACGTATTTCAGCGAACTCGGAATTGTCTATGCATTTCTCGCAGAATTCGTTGCATCTGTCATTACCGGACTAGCTCCTAGTCTTGTCTTCGAGTCACCGTTTTTGGTTCTTGAAATAGTATTTTTCCGGCCTGTTGGCCAGTCCTCACCTGCGGCTCGGAGGCCAACGCCACACGAGTAAAAAACCCCATCGCAACAGCCCAGGAACAATATGTTTTTGTAGTGATTTTCAAGTTTTCGAGTTTGGGAAGTATGTAATACCAATTCCCAGACGAGAAATCGTGAGAAGTAGTACAGAAAAAATTGTTTTTGGAAAACAGAAAAAAGTTGGGAAGTGCGGATCACGAGAAGAGCTTCGGGACTCTGACACAATGGTTGATATTGATGACAACCATTATAGCAATGATAGAGTCCAAACGCATTTTGAACCAGATACGATTGTAGGTGTTCCGTTTCCGGAAGAGTAATAATCGAGAAGTATGGAAAAAAATTGGTGTTTTAACGGGTCATCCGCGACAAAACATTTGCGACAACCACTTCAGAAAATTATTCGCCCTAAAATAGACTTCCGATAATATACCAGATATTGATTTTCAAAGTATTTGATTGCTGTTTTATTCTTCTATATTATAATCTTTGAAAGTTGAGAGCACGCACGAAAAAATTTAATAGAAAAACCTATCGAATTCGTGAGAAAATTGTATTGAATATCCATTAAACTTTCTATTAGTTTTTGGCTGATTCTATTGACATGTTCAATAGAAAACATTCAATAGAAAAAGTCAACAGAATTCGATTTTTCTATCTAACTTACTCTTTTCATATATTTTCTATAAAATTTGCTCGACTCGAAATGTCCACATTTTTTTTCATTCTATTTTTCTTTTCTTCTCATCAAGAAAATCAAACGAAAAAACTTAGAAATTTTGAGCCGAGGAAATTTTATAGAAAATATCTCAATAGGATAAGTTATATAGAAAAATTGAATTCTATTGACTTATTGGCCAAAAACTAATAGACCAGTTCAATAGAAATTCAATCGAATTTTCTAACGAATTCGATAGGTTCTATTAAATTTTTTCGTCCGTGAACTTACATTGGTTCACCTCGCCCGGTGGCCTGGCGTAGTGGTTAAGGCCGTTGCCTCACAACGGATAGGTTCCAGGTTCGATTCCTGGCCGGGTAGAATGGTGAGATCTAACCATTTTTAAAGTCTTGATCAATCGCCATATAGTCTCATCAGACTCGAAGCGATATAAAATAAGCATAAAAAAAAAATANAATTGGTTCACCTTTCTTAACTCCGTGATGAGAAAATTCGACTATTCCCGATTAGATGATAAAAAATGAAGAGGACATAATGATGCTTTTGTCACTTGCCTATATTTGTTCTACTGAAATTCTTCTTCAGTACGATTTTTTCAACTCGGTAAAAATTTATGTGAAGAAATAATCTACAGAAACAGACTCAGAGAAATAAGTATCATAGAAAGATCAAATTCTATTTATTCTTTCTTTAAAAATGGAGCATAGAAAGCTCCAGTTGTTCTATTGAAGCTTTCTTACAAAAAATTGTGAGAAAGCTGAGAAATTTCTCAGTAGAACCGGCGAAAGATCAATAGAATTCCTTAACGATTTTTTATCTGCAATTTCCATCTGTGATTAATTATTGCCAGGCTTATGTACAAACATTATAAAATGGACAACTTGCAAAAGAATAATACTTAGGGGAGACCGGGGCAAAGTGGAACGGTGGGGCAAAGTGGAACGGCGGGGCAAAGTGGAACGCGGGGCAAAGTGGAACGCGGGGCAAAGTGAAACGGTAGCAAAAACGAATTTAGAGCGAATTTTGGGCAACTTTTTTTTTAACTTTATTAGTCGAAAAAAGATGAAAGGTCAAACGTTTCTGAGGGTCAAACAGTGGTGTATATCCCCTTAAGCCAGGGTGAAACTTCGAACCCAGGTGGAATTTGGAAGTTCTCGGTTGATAAGAATAGTCGTTGAGCGAGTCTGTATAGACTAAAGGATACCTAAAAAGTAACGAAAATTTTGAGCACAACTCATTTTTCCCCCATACGTCGAGGTAGAACATAGTTTTCCAGGTATGTGGCTTCAAAATGCTCCTCGTACCATAATTGTCATTCGAGTTACAAAAAAGGTTATTGCAAAAATTTGGCTATTTCCCTTACATTCTGCAATATTCCTCAAAAACTCAGGTGAAGGAGTAGGCAACTTAAGGATGTCCAAGTGCTTCGGCTATTTTTTACTCAATGAAATGCTTTTCTACTTTTGTCGTCGAATATCAGAGCTTTCATTTTAGCTCCATTTGACCCGAAGTTTCCAGACATTTTGCAATGATATTATTATTTAAAATGTGAAGGTCTGAACTTGAATCTCGATATTGAACCGTCAAAAAATATTTTCAAAATGTGAAAAAAATTAGAAAGAGTAATTTTTGGAGGAATTCATAAAACAATTGAAAAATTGAAATTTTTGAAAATTACGAGCATTTTTTAAAAATAATTTATGAACAATCAATTTTCCACGATAAAAATCATTTGTTCGGAAAGGCAAAAAATTTATTCATATTCAGAATTTTACCAGAAATCGATTCCATGCCTAAAAAAATAAGGTATCTGAAAGTTTAAACAATTTCAATTAATTATTTATAAGAAGGGAACCGACTGTAATGGCTAGGTGGGTGAGGTGTTGCTCCAGCGGACATCCAAGCTAAGCAGCGTTGAGCTGGGTTAGTACTTGGATGGGTGGACCGCTTAGGAACACCTCGCTCGCACAAAAATTGCGGGTGGTAGGTACGGCGTAGCGGCCTAGTGTCTCCATCTAGTCAGTGTGACAGATGGATATATTAGGGCACTGCACAAATCGGCCGACTGTGCGACTGGGGTTTTACATGGTTTCCCGTGCAGTCCTAGCTCGAATGGGGCACAGCTAAGAGTAAGACGGCCATGATACCGCAGATAACAATGAGAGGAAAAAAGAAAGGAGGGAAGGCAGGCTAGAGGAGGGGTTTCAAATCGAGAATTACTTCGATAAAACCAATGAAATAGAAAAAATAAAAAAAATATATATATATATATATAAGAAGGGAATGTTTAAAAAAATGATAATTCCCTACAAAATTATAATTTGAATGACGCTGAATATCCATGATTTTTTTTAAATTTTTGTCACACAATTTAATTGACAAATGTGATGATTGAAAATTGTTGAATCTATACTGTGGTTTGTATCAAACTATAAAAGATACTTGGATATCCTTAAACGGTTTTACCGCTTCGTGACTGAATTGAAAAAAAAAAGAAAAGAAAAGTAGTTTCATTCTATGGAATCTAACGAACATTGAAAAGAAACAGTTCAAGTGGAATGCAAATCGTGGTGCAAGGAACATTTAAAAGCCAAAACCTCGAAACACGAGGTTTTACCTCTACGTAAGGAGCAAAAAGGGTTGAGCCTCAATATTTTCCATACTATTTTAAATACTTCATAATATACTAAGAGTCGCTCTAATATTCTTATCAACTGGAGATTCCCATGTTTCATCTTGGTACCCCCTCGAGAACCCAACGGTTCTTAATTTAAGACTTCTTACTCGAAATATGGTTACANCCATGTTTCATCTTGGTACCCCCTCGAGAACCCAACGGTTCTTAATTTAAGACTTCTTACTCGAAATATGCTTACAAGTCGTAGTGATTTTTTTTACTTGACCCTCAACAACTGTTGGTCCTTCCGATTACTTCCCTGTTTGACCCTTAAGCGTTTTTGACCCCTCAAGAAAAAAATTTGCTACCGTTCCACTTTGCCCCGACGTTCCACTTTGCCCCGGTCTCCCCTAAATTATTTATTCATTTATCCAAAATTCTTAAGAATGTTTTCGATATTTATCTCATTCAAACACCATGGAAATGTTTTATGATGGGACTATTTCAATAGAGCTCAGCAATAAGAAAACTAAAGAAACATATTTACTCATTTACAACATACTCCTCACCCGATTATCCTTAAGGAACTTGAACCTTTCCACCCAATTATTGCGAGCTTTACCATTGAACTGCTCACCTCAACGTTAGCTGCTAACAAATTTATTTAAAAAATCGCGCTAATTTCGTAAGTGGCGCCACTGCTCGTGAGTAACATCAGTCGGTCATAACAATCCGCAAAATTCTC
Organism: Diachasma alloeum; assembly: GCF_001412515.2. NCBI lineage: Eukaryota > Metazoa > Arthropoda > Insecta > Hymenoptera > Braconidae > Diachasma > Diachasma alloeum. The sequence continues at coordinate 135,586 of NW_021681535.1, forward strand.
ACAAAATTCCTTCTTTATCGACCTTCAATATCTACCCTCCCCAAATACGAAAAAAGACCAAAACCATGGAAGAAGTGGGAGGAAACCCAGCCAATCTGATTCTTCATGTGCTGTGGCTAATCGGAATCTGAAAGAAGAGAGAGAGAGAAGCGACGATACAACCACCTAGAACCCAACGAAGACAGTAGACTGCAGAACAGTGGTTTTTACGATTGTGGTGTGTGGATGCGTGTTTACACGAGTCCCTCAACTGCACTCAATGGAACTTTAAAACACGTTATTTCACTCATCCTTGCGCGTGTGCGTCTGGTAAAATGAAACGACCCTGCACATTTATTCGAGCACTAGTTTCTATGGTGTGCATTGGTGTACATTCCCGAGGCTTTACATGGCCAATAGACCAGTGTTAGGATAGGGAGTCAAGTAGCGAGCAGTCATCATTCAACTTCATCAAAATTGCAGAGAAAACGGCCCTTCGCATCCGATAATTATTGATTATTTATTGCCTAGAAGAAATCATTGTTTATGGAAAAAAAATAGTGCAATTGTTGTTGGTTGCTTGTGTTGCCCAGTAATTGACCGTTTGTCGCTGTGAACAGTTGTGTGTACACACTCCCGTGATTATGGTGAAAATGAAAGGAGGAAACGAGATAATTACTCATGAACAACTGTAAAATGCGGGTGTGATGATAATTAGTGGGTGAATTTGTTTTTTGATTGTGAGAAATCTATTTGCTCCCATCGGGCTACGGGCATTTAGGTTAAGCCCTTGTATGTGTTGTTTACACGCCCCCTCAATGTCTGATTTGTCATGAAGAGAGCACACTCGTTAGACACGAGTTTATACGCTTGGGTGTGACAATAACGGAATGAGTTAATTTAACAAACAGGTGTGAGGAGTGTGTCGTGATTGTTTTGGAATTTGTGAAGGTTAAGAGTTGGGCGCCTTTTGCGAGGGTTGTCGGGGGATTGGGAGGGAATAATGATGAGTACGTGGACTGAGAGAATGCACAGGAGGGCTGCTACCCTTGGGAACGTGGTCACGAGCTGTGGACATCCCAGCTCGGTGCCACCGTATCCGAGGAGACTTGAAAAGTTCGTAATTCTTTGAAGTATTTGGATTTATGATGTTATTCATTTTTGTGGATGATAATATGAAATTTAAGGATATCCAAGTTCCTTTTGCAGTTTGGTACAGACCACACTATAGATTCAACCATTTTCAATCATCAAATTGGTCAATTAAATTGCGTGAGAAAAATTTGAAAAAAATCCAGAATATTGAGCGTCATAAAAACTACATTTTGCACAGAATTGTGTTGTTTATAAATAAATAATTGAAATTTTTTCAACTTTTGAAACTTTATTTTTTTAGGCATTAAATCGATTTCTGGTAAAATTCTGAATATGAATAAATTGTTTACTACTCCGAACAATGATTTTTAAGGTAGAAAATTGGTTCTTCATAAATTATTTATAGAAAATGCTCGTAATTTTCAGAAATTGCACTTTTCAAAATATTTCATCAATCTTCCTCCAAAAGTAAACTTTAATTTTTTTTTTAGATTTTTAAAATGTTTTATAACGGTTCAATATCGAGATTCTATTTCAAAGTTACAAAGTTTAAATAATAAAGTCATTGTGAAATGTCCGGGAACTTAGGGTCAAATGGGATTCAAATGAAAGCTGTGATGTCCATTACAAAAGTAGAAAAGCATTTTGCTAGAAAAAAATAGCCAAAGTACTTGGATATCCTTAAATGGGATGTTGGAAGAGTTTGAACAATATCAGTTTAATTTCAAATTATGGACTCTCCCTAAAAATTGTAGATTTTTCACGCTCTTGACAATTCTAGTGAATGTGTGACAATCCTAGAATATGTCAGATACACATGGATTTAATGAATATAATATAATATATAATAATAATAATAATAATAATAATAATAATCTCTCTATATTATAAAATTCCAAATCGACTTCTGTTAAGACATGAAATGGTGATAATTTCTCAATTCGGCCCTGGGGTGACCTTGATTCGGCCCTGGGGTGACCTTGATTCGGCACGAGGGTCATAAAAGTGCTAAGGGTCACGAGGGTCATAGAGGTGGTAAGGGACATAATGGTTACGAGGGTCATAGAGGTGCCAAGGGTCATAGGGATGTCAAGGGTCATAAAGATTATAGAGGCTAAGGGTCATAAGGGGCACGGGGGTCTCAAGGGTCATAGGGACCCTAAAGGTCATAAGGGTCATAGAGGGGCTAAGGATCATAACGGTCACGGGGGAATCAAAGGTCACGAGGGTAATAGGGGTTCTAAATGTCATAGAGGTGCTAAGGATCACGAGGGTCATAGGAGTGGTAAGGGTCACGAGGGTCATAGGGGTGGTAAGGGTCATAAGGGTCAAAAATGTGCGAGACTTCATAACAAATCCAGCGGTTTTTTATTTTTCTTGATATTCCGCGTAGTTTTCGAGTTATATAATTTTTTATACAACACGCCGCGCTTCCATTGAAACCGTTCACCGGTGGGGTACTTCTGGACATTGAAGCACTATTAACGTGGTAAAATGAAGTCGTATTAGAAAATGTTTCAAACGAAAAAAGTGATAAAATGCATGATGAATCGATCGGCATTTGTTTTTTTGCGATGTTGTGATTCATTGACGAGATATGAATATTTCACTATGACGAGGGAACGCCCCGTGAAACGTGAATGCCAACGATATCGGTCCTATAAGTTTGACTGACATTACCATGGAGAAAATGGTCGCATTTGAAGTAATTTCAATCAAAAGTGTTTCAAAATTAATAAGGAGTAGAATGGCGTTTGATTTTCTCCAATATTGTTATAAATTATGTAGATATAGTCCTCTGAATGTAACTCCGAAAATGAAGAGTCCAGAGACTTGAGATTAAGGTACTTTGGAACGTACATTTTGACATTGACATGAGTACTGCTAGCATAATTTTTATTTATGATGGTTTTTTCCCCATACGGTTCATGTTTATAATTTATGACAGCTTGTTACCCCTCCATCCTAATCTGGCTACATAGGAGGCACAAATCTTACCTGTATATGCTTGAAAAATAATTTGTCCTGTATTCCGTATTGTTCATGTCTCACACTAGAGACATACAAAAATCCGTGTAATCATTGAAGATATTGATCGACATTCGTTTAATAATGTTCAGTAGACGTATTTATTAGAACTTGAAACTCTGATATTAAATGGATTTCTGTGATATTAAATGGAAATAATATTAAAATTTTATTATTAAGTGTTGAAACGTATGCATGGCGTACCTGAAATGTTTTTTTTCTCCTAATAAATCTATCGTATAAAGACGGAAGACCTTGTCCAACAATCGCAGATCTTATTCAATATGCGATCGATAATTCATATCAACAGCGAGGAAAACCAAATGTCATCCTACTCTTTTTCAATTGTGGAATACTTTTAATTTAAATTATTTCAAATGTGACCATCTTTTCAATGGTAATATCAGTCAAACTTATAGGGCCGATACCCGTGGCATTCGCGTTTGACGGGGCGTTCCCTCGTCATAGTGAAATATTCATATCTCGTCAATGAATAACAACATCGCCAAAAAACAAAGGCCGATCGATTCATCATGCATTTTATCACTTCTTTCGTGTGAAACATTTTCTAATACGACTTCATTTTATCACGTTAATAGTTCTTCAACGCCAGAGGTAGTCCCACCGGTGAACGGTTTCAATGGGAGCGCGGCGTGTTGTATAAAAAATTACGTAACTCGAAAACTACGCGGAATATCAAGAAAAATAAAAAACCGCTGGATTTGTTATGAAGTCTCGCACATTTTTTGATTGTACTTTTTTCGAGTACAAACAAAAATGGCTGCGTCAGACGCATTTTAACATTTAAATTGATAATAATGTTCATTTTGCGGTAAAATACAGCCGGAATACCAAAAGATTCGGATTCTACACCTCAAAATCTATAGAAAATGATTTTTTGCAAGACTTGACCGTCAAATGTATACTCAACCCCCACAGCGTATGGACTAATACACTTGAAAAATTAATAATCAGTTAGGTGTATTTTATTAATAATTGCATTAGTCATTTTTCGACAAACCGCGATTTTATGCTATGAATTTTAGATTCCTCGGTTTCGTGACAATTCTAGTGCATGTATGTGTGTGTGACATGCACTAGAATTATCTAGAACATGAGAACTCTAAAATTTTTAGCAGCCATCGGTCGACAATCATTACATTTGTAATATTTTGTGATATTATTAAAATTTGCATCTTTCTACTACTATGGTTATTTTATCATAATTGAAATTTTCAAATAATAAAATAATTCATAATTTAAATTTTCGATTAACTATTGAGTAAATAATTCTAAATTTCATAAAAGGATTTTGTCGATTAGACATGTAATGGTCAATCTTCTGACACGATTACTGGTTGATAGATTATTTCGGAATTTGAATATTCGACTGATGATTAATTTGGTAATTGAAAATTGTTGGGTAATATTATCAGTTAACATAAGCTAAATTCAACTTATTTTGAAATTGATGACAGTTCAGATTACTGATTTTTAGCGAATGGCCAAGATTTAATAACATTTAGTTGAAACTCTTCTAACATGTCTTTATTTATGCCACTGTAATTTGAATTACTTTCGTTAATTCGTGTTTTGAAGATATTCTGTGGAGCCTTCTGGTGGTTAATCGTTGGGGCTATTTTCTATTTCAGGGTGAAATTTGGAGTTCCACTCGATGAAGTCTGCAAGAACGATATTCCTGGTCCATTGTTGGTAATTATGAGATTTTTTGTTTAATGGGTTGATGGTAAATTGAGAGATAATTGGGATTATTTCGTTAATGATTAGTTTCGAGAGGCGATATGAGATTTTATTTTATTCACTTTTAGCTGCCAGAAGAGTCGCTACATTGTGTTCAGAGAGAACTTCCTCCTGAGATAAATGGATAGCAATTTTTCAGTTCCCTGGGAAATTTTTTTAATCAAAAAATTGTAGGTGGCTGTATCCTCGATACAGCTGTCATTGTACGTGGATACGTACATGGTCTTTCCTTCTTTCTCGAATTTTCTAGAAATCCTTGAATTCCTTCGAATTTTCTAGAAACTCCTTGAATTTTTTCGAAATTTCAAGAAACTTCTCGAATTACCCCAAAATGTCTAGAATTTTCTAGAATTCCAATAGATGGCGCTGCACATAAGAACCGTTTCCCAAAATGATCCCCCATATTGAAACCATAGACGTATCCATGTCAAAAATTTTGGAAGTACGTGGAGACATATTTTGTAGAAGATTCTGTGAAAAAGTTTCTTGAAGAATTCCTCTAAACTTCAGAGTCTAAAGCCACCACACCCAAATGAATCCTTCATTTGCATGGAGTTAATTCTATTTGAGTCAAATAGATAGTTTCTTAAATATAAATAAATGTTCCTTTGATCTAAATGCAGGTATTTTAGTTAGAATCGAAATCATTATTAAAACACCGAAGGAAATGAATTCTTCAATGATCTTTCATTTGAATTAAATAAATCGACTATTTGACATTAATATAAATTTATTCAGAATAAATGAATGACTCATTTATTTCATATGAATATAACATTTTCATTGAAATAAATATATGAGTTTCCTAATTTCAAAGAAAAATATTGTTTAAATGAATGTGAAATCCCTGCATTATCGGCCGGCTGCACGACTGAGGTTTTCCATGGTTTCCCTGGCAGTCGAATCCTGAATGGGGTGCAGTTGGGGATAAAGTAAGTCGGCCCATGGTAACGCAGATAGGGAAGGGAACAAAATGTAAAAACCCGAAAGGGTATACATATGGAATCAAAAATAAAAATTGTTTAAATGAATAGAAAAATGTCAAATACAGAGTTTTATTTGTCGTTCATAAAATGAATACATAATCAACAGCAGCTTTGCGTTATACTACATTTTTTTCTGATTAATGACGGGATTATCTCGTGTTCTAGGTCTAGAACATCTTATTTGTGAAGTATTTTCCGATTGACGAAAGTACTTCACAAAAAAAGTTACGTTAATTACATTAAAAAAAGTTACTTCACAAAAAAAATATTACAAAAAAACCGTAACAGTTTCTTCTGGAGACTCCAATTCTTATGTTTATCTTGAAAAGGAACAGTGTTGTAGAAAATGTCATAGAAGATGTTCAACGGAGATTTTAGCAAAAATTTTCCTTCGCTATTTGGTTTAAAATTACTTATTCTCGAGATAAATGAATAATTGATACCGGTTTCACGTTTATTTCAGCTAGACATCTAACAGAAATATTTTTTTATTTAATTTATGAGAAGGAAATGTTTAGAAGATTACTAATAGTCGAAGTGTAATTTAGATGATAGTGATTAACTACGAATTTTGTCAAATGCTTCTCACAAAATTTAGTTGGAAAATTCGAAAATTGAAAATATCCAAATCTACAGGTGTCCCGAAATGAAATGTCATTCTCGTGAGGGAGTTCGGAGGGCTCATTTGGAGATGAAAACTAATAACATTTTTCACTCCGACGTTTTGTTTAAGAGTTAGCAAATAAAAAAGGTACGCCAATCAAATGTTTTTCAACGTTAGAGAAATCATATCGTCTTCTTCATTCAATGCGGTCGGGCGAAGGTATTGGATGTCCTATCGATTCCAATCAATCTCATCTCTCGATATCGAAGGAGAGAGAAGATATGGATTTTTTATGTAGACTTTGATTTTCAGGGTCACATCGCGTGTTGGATCCAAATGGCTCTCACGTCACGGTGAATTTTGTCGCATTTTTTCTTATCCCGTTTTTACAATAGAGGATCAAAATTCATAATGAGCTATTGCGCATTGAATGCTCAATCGATTGCCATCTTTCCATTACTCCATCTCATCATTAACTCTTAAATAAAGCGTCCGAGAGAAGAACGCTATTAGAGTTTTCGTCTCCAAACGAACCCCCCCAACTACCCTTATGAAGATGACTTTATTTTGGGACACCCTGTACAGTGCAGTCGCATCTATTGTCAGAAATAAATCTACTTTAAGAACTATTCTACACTGTTGAAAATTTTTGTCTGAAATTTCCGGTACACTTTTTGAAAATTTTTATCGAATTTAATTACCACTGAAATTTCAAGGAATTTCGTCATTGAAAATTCAAAATTTTGAGAGAACTGTGAATTTCAGTTTCATTTTTCTTTGAAAATAAATAGAAAGCCAGAAAATTCCGGTAAAATCACTGAATGCGATTTAGGGGGAAAAATCATAAAATTTCACATTTCACTGAAAATTCAATGCAATTTCGTACTGACTGTTCATATTAGATTAGAAATGCCAATAAATCAAGGAATTCTCGTCTTTATGCTGCTTAAAATTCCGGAATTTTACTGAATTTTCAGTGAAACCTGAAATTTCATGATTTTTTTCCCTAAATCGCATTCAGTGTCGCTGTCCTGAAAATTAGTAGTCAACTCTCCATGGAATTTCATTTTTTTTCTAACAGTGTAGTCCCCGGAAAGATTTCTTGATAATTTCTTGGAAAGAACTTATTAGCGAAATGATTTAACAATTAACGTCTCCATTTTAAGTATTGTACATATAGTTTCATAAATGAATCAACCATCAATTGTGATTTTTCCTGATGAAATGTCCAGGTTCTTATTCTAAAACTCAATAAAGAGGCCCCACACCGGAAGGATGTATTCCGAGCGCCAGGACATCAGGGCAACATGAAGAAATTGATACATTTTCTTCAAACCGGGCGATTAGTTAACATTGACAACTTCAGTGTTTACACGATAGCCAGTGTGTTGAAAAAGTTCTTGCGTAAAATACCTGGCGGAGTGTTTGGACGCGAGGGTGAGCAGCAATTGTTCACGGTCATACAGCTGGACAGTATCGAGCAACAACGGGACCAGATACATAAGTAAGTTCAGTCATTGAAATTTCCAACAAGTGTGAAGATTGATATTAAGGCTGTTCGATACATTTGTAAGAATCACATTTTTTTATTTTCATCAAAATCGAAAAAAATTTGTAATGTCTTTGGCTGATAGACGAACTTATAAAACTCGCTTTTTCGATGATTGAGAATAATTAGATGCAATAGTTTTGAAAAATTGAAATGGACAATACTTGCTTCATTCGCGGGCCTCTCTCAGATTGAATTTTTATTGATTAGGCGGGACGCGCGCGCTAGCCAGGTGGTATGAGATCAATATATGTCGTCATTTTTTAAATTCTAATTCCCCTGATCTAATACGTTGTATAACAACAAATACCCGTTGAAATGGTATATGAATAGTTTCATCCACGTGATCAATAATTATAGAAAAACATCAAAAAAACATAATGAAATTTTGGATAAAAACTCCCATCTGTCAAGGAAAATTAGCCTAAATCAAGTAATTCAAGGGTCAATTTCAAGGTAATTTAATATATTCTCACTTGGGCATAACATATCTCTACAGATTTGAGCAGAAACCGAACAAATCTCGTCATTTGAAGAATAAACATGGAAATTTTCAAAAAGTGACATGCTAAAATCGTTATATTGTCGCTTATAACAATTTATCTAGTGGATGGAATGGATAATGTGAGATCTTAATTTCTGGCACTCGATAAGACCTGGAAATCGACACATGATATATTCTCGCTGGTCAAGTCTAAAGCCTCGATAAATGGCAAAAACTATCATTTTTGGGGGTGCGACAAAACGTAAAAAATGAAAACAATCTGCTATAGCTTGATGAAAATTGAATTAAATCTCATTTAGCATATACCATTTTGAAGAATAGTGAATGCTCTTCAAAGTGATACGTAGCGATACCTGCCTAGTCGGCTCCACGGCAAAATATCACATATCAAAATATCACCGGCAAAAAATCAAGCCTCAAAATATCACGAAACAAAATATCACCGGTAAAAAATATCACAAATCAAAATATCACACACAAAAAATATCACAAACCAAAATGATCATAAACAAATTTTAAAAACACAAATTACGAGGGTACATGAAGAAAAACTTTATTGATACACCGCAATTATTCATGACCTCAAAACATGTGGGAAAAACCCAGCAGTGTTCACATACCGAAAATGGAATTAAATAGCCGTATTGTGGTAATGAATTATCGGAGAAAGAAAGAATTACATGGCCGTGTTCACACACGCGACGAAAAATCAAGAAAAACCATTGAAATATCATTGAATATATTGAAAATTAAAAAAATTAATTAATATTATTGAAAATTTAAAAATTACATGATATGATATGACTGATATTTTGCCGTGATGCCGCCTAGTTCACTTAGGAGCATCGAAGGGCATCACGGCAAAATATCAGTCTCAAAATATCACCGCAAAATATCACATGAAAAAATATCACATGGATAAATATCATAATATGAAAATATCATTTGTGATAAATATCACTTTTTAAAATATCATATCATATCATATCATGTAATTTTTAAATTTTCAATAATATTAATTAATTTTTTTAATTTTCAATATATTCAATGATATTTCAATGGTTTTTCTTGATTTTTCGTCGCGTGTGTGAACACGGCCATGTAATTCTTTCTTTCTCCGATAATTCATTACCACAATACGGCTATTTAATTCCATTTTCGGTATGTGAACACTGCTGGGTTTTTCCCACATGTTTTGAGGTCATGAATAATTGCGGTGTATCAATNTTTGTTTATGATCATTTTGGTTTGTGCTATTTTTTGTGTGTGATATTTTGATTTGTGATATTTTTTACCGGTGATATTTTGTTTCGTGATATTTTGAGGCATGATTTTTTGCCGGTGATATTTTGATATGTGATATTTTGCCGTGGAGCCCATCGAAGTATCCAACCAAATTCAATGTTAGCCTAAAACTCTCATAAGGTAATGGAAAATTGGCACAATTGAACAAATCAGCTCTCACTTTAAAGCTTATTTCATAAGCTTCTAATTGAGTACATTAAATGTGTGGTTTATGAAAGAGGAAGAACTTGAGCATAGAAACCAAAGGAAAAATCTGGGGTACGGATACGGATTTTTCCATAGGGAATAACCCACCTCCTAGAAGACTTAGAAAATTAAAAATAAAAATAGTGGGAAATATGCAAGAAATATACTGAAGCGACGGCCACTGGAAAATTTTCGGTACCGAGGCAAATAATGGAGATGTTGAACAATTCAATATTATGCACGCATTTGATGCATTTTCTCTATTCTACTTCTGAATATTTTAATTACTTTATTTGAGTCAGTATTGTTAAAATTATTATCATGGAGGAGAGAACTCTCTCCACTAGCTAACGAACATAATTTTTTTTACGAACTGTCATTTTGAACGGACATCTTTCATGTTCCTATAATTTCAGATTTTGTCCGAAATCGTTTGTATCCAATGATGATTTTTCAAATTGATTCAGTTATGGCTTAAAATGGAATATTCCGTCACAAGAGTGAAGACAATTTTTCTGAAAAATATGAGGTTGCAGGACGAACCGACGGCGAGTTCTGCTTTCATATTCTCCAGAAAATATTTTTTGACCGAGTGGCGAACAATCGTTTTTCTCACGACGGTCATGAGCGACTTTTTGGAAGCGCAGATTAGGTGAAGCGAGGCTTCACCAACGGAGTGACCGAAAATTTGCTTCAATGTCACCCTCACCTGATTCCAAGATGATGCCAATAGCAATATTTGTTAGTTCAAATATTAAATATCATATATTTAGAACAGAACATTATAAAAAATAAAGCTAAAATCGAAAGGACAAAAACCATTTTTCGTTTGAATATTTGTAGTTATGATTAAGGTCCCGGTGGATTATCTTTCGAACCTTATCTCGATTGTTTTTCCATCTTCATAATGTAAAATATATCACAATTTCCATTAGATTGCACATCACGCAGGCGTCCTTATAAATTATGATTGTACCATCAAAAAAGTAGAAAAAAAATTGAACATTTTCAAAGAGCGTTTTTAATAAAGATTAAGAAATAAGTCCGATTGAGAGGAAATATTGAATGGATAATTTATCATGGTAACTAACGATCTGGTAGCCGTTTGCTACTGTGACAAATGACGACCTAACAGCCATTAGATTGATCAAATTATTAATTTGTGTATTCAAAACACGATCCAATAGCATTCAAAAACGCTCTTTGAAAACGTGCAGCTTCTTTTCAATTTTCTTTTAATTGTACAATCATAATTTTTGGAGACTCGAGAGCTATGTAAAACTGAATAGCAATTGGAGATCATTTCAGATTATCTAAATAAATAAATAAATGAAGATCACGTTCGAAAGATGACCCACCCGGGTCTTAAATCTGAAATAAGTGAATTTGTCATGGTAGAATAAATGATATAATCAAAAAGTTCTGTCCAATATATCCATTGCGAAGCATATTACGGATTTGCATAATATGCTTCACAATATGATAATGCAGTAGCAATTATGCACTTGTTTTTCTTGGGCAGATTAATCACTTCATTGCCAATATACACCCAACGCCTGCTGGTGTTACTCTTCGGGACGTTTAGGGTAGTTGCAGTAAATAGTGAACGAGCAAGAACTGGAATGTCGAGTGAAGCACTCGGCGTTTCTGTCGCACCCTCGTTTTTCCAAAGCTGTGTGAGTGACGGAAAAACTGCCAAAATGGAAGATGTCTTGAGGTTCAAGGTAAGAAATCATTCAATCGTGTTGATGGAAATGAAATTCAGTGGTGAAGTGTTGAAATAATGAGTCAATTTCACTTGGAAATGTACGTTTTTCTGGAAAAATCTCGAAATCAGAGGGCGATAGCGAATTTTTTGTGCAATATGACAAAATCTACGAAAAAAAAGTTCCTTACACGGAGAGAAATTCTTTATAAAAATTCTAGTGCTAGCATGGGAAATTGGGCACAAAGTGACGACCAGAGAAAAATTCCAGTGCCGACACTGGAAATTTTATTGAGCAGCACGTGAATTTTTTCCGTTCTTACATAAAATTTTCACAGAAATCTCCGGAAATGCCCAGATTTCCTATCGCAAATGCACTACAATTTTTCAATTCTACTATCTGCCTGAGATAAGAAGATATCCGGATTCTCCAGTTGAGTTGACTTATCGGACTTTATCGCTTTGCTACTGAATTCATGTTTAGAAGAAATCAAAATTTTGCGCTTCAAACACAATTGGCTGCAAAGTGCTGAAAACTAATGCTTATTCATCACATTCATTGAGCCACTAAATCCACATTATTCATATATTGTTAATAAGTATGAGGGAACAACTAATCGCAATTCTGAATCGTGAAATTATCATTAAATTTCATGATGAATTTCAATCCATAAAGATCTAAGTGGGAAGTGTTTTTGAATGAATGAATTTGTTAGAAAGTTTATGAATTAATTGCTCATGCAATTAGTACTAACTGCTAGGCTTTGTTCTTTTATTCTTGATAATTTCAAATATATCTTATCGGAGATATGGGAGATGAATTCAAAACATACTAGTAGGTTGATTTCGTAGGTATCTTTGGGAGGAAGACATACATGGAGAAAAGAATCTATTAAAAGTTGCCCCTGAATTTTAATAATGGAGTAGCGTAGTAGCCTTTCTTAAATTCTTACAATTTTATTTGAAAAATGCTAAAAGTTGAACAAAAATTCAAATAATTCACGCAAATAATTCAAGTATAAATTCTACTGTAATTTATGCCAGAGTGATTGTCTTTCCACTAGAGTTCTATGAAAAACTTCTGAGTTCCAATACCAAATGATTACTAAAATTCCGGGGTAATTTAGAACTTTTTTGACATGACAAAATTGAATAGAAAAAGCTAGCGAATTTGTTAGGAAATTCTATTGGATTTCTATTAAATTTTCTATTAGTTTTTGGCCGATTCTATTGAAATGTTCAATAGAAAAAATCAACAGAATTCTATTTTTCTATATAACTAGTTCTGTTCAGGTATTTTCTCTAGAATTTCCTCGGCTCAAATTTTCCAAGTTTTTTCCATTCTGTTTTTTTTCTTCTCATCAAGAAAATAAAACAAAAAAACTTGGAAAATTTGAGCCAAGTAAATTCTATAGAAAATATCTCATTAGATTAAGTTATATAGAAAAATCGAATTCTATTGACTTTTTCTATTGAATATTTTCTATTGAACATTTCAATGGAATTGACCAAAAACTAATAGAGAGTTCAATAGAAATCCAATAGAATTTTCTAACGAATTCGCTAGATTTTTCGATTAAATTTTTTCATCCGTGATCTGGAAAACTAAATCTGCAGAGAACAGAGTCTCAGAGGAATTCATCAGCGGACCTTTTCATAGTTTTGACAACTCTCAAATTTTAAGAGAACTGTTTTGCAGGCAATTTTATGGTTTTCGAAAAAGATCCAAAAAATTTCCTTAAAACCTAGTAATTTCAGAGAAATTTACTCAATAATCTATTAATTAAGATCTGCGGCGTCATCTCTTTTTTCATAGTAAAATTGAATGGAATATTCAAAGTGAGAGAGGAGTTTATACAAAACAAAAATGATAAGGAAAAATTATCCTCTACTGAGGGCAATTAACCTTGTCTTAAGGATATTTCTGCCTTTTTATCCGGGGGAAGAATTGTGTATTTATTTTTTTTTTTTTGAAGAATTGTGTAGATGATTCACTATTTTTTCGGTGTAAATCATCTGTGAAAAGGGATGTATCACTCCTATTTACGGATGATCTATCCTGTCTTGGTATTTATAAATAACCCTTAGAACGGGGTTATCACATCCCAAAGAAGAAAAGGGTAGAATATCCTAGAGAGATTATTGATTTTCCTTTATGGTTTTCTACCATCTCATCTGCATAAATCATTAACAAAAAAAAGCATGTGCTTATCAACCTCGATGTTATCACTTCTCTCAATATTCTGTGTTTGCCTACTGTCACTGCCAGGCGGAAGTCTCCGTAAGTTTTCAAGTACTAACATCGTTTATCTCGCGGAAATGCATGAAAGAGAAACAAAAAATTATCATAATCCATCTACTAATGAACAGATAAAGAAACTGCATATAGCTTCATAGTTTCGCTTTCTTTTATATAATTCAAGTTTCTCAGTTTTCTCGTGAAAAGCAACACGATTTCACTTTTTTTTTCTCTTTTATTCAACTCAGGTTGCAACTCGAGTTATGAAATTCATGATTGACAATTTCGGTGTGTCGAATTTGTTTGGACGTGAGAACTACGAATTCTATGCGAGAATCACTGGACGAATACTGAAGGTCGACGAGGACTGGATATTTAGTTTTAGATATCCGCCGGATTCTCTTGTATCAAGTATGTATGAAGACGTTATAATTTTATTTTTGCTTCCGAATAGAAGCTTTATAATCGGCCGATTTTTCGATTCTCTAATTTTGCATGGAAATAACTTAGAATGTCGTGAAACGTCGGAATATGATGTTTTCAGAGAATGTATGTGTGTACAAAATTCTGGAAATTTTGTAATAAATTTTCACAGAAAAAGAACTAGAGTGATAGATAAAAATCTGAAATTTTGGCTCATAATTGGTATTCTTTGGGAGCACATCTAGACGAAATTTCAGCTTAATCGGTCCAGTAGTTTTTGAGATACAGCGATTCCAAAAAATGTTTCCTTTCTCAATATCTCGAAAACTACAGCATCAAATGTCAAAATATTCCTTACAATAATAACTATCGAATCAGACCATAATATGCCTACTAACTATTGCGACTCGCTCAGTAATTGACATTTTTCATTTTTGTGATAAAATTGACGTGAACACGATAACGCTTGAAAAAATTGAGATAGGAATTTGAGATTTGGCAGGATTCTAGCTCTTATTAAAGAAATTGAATGTTCTGAAACATAATGATTCCTTCTTGAACTCCTCAGGATTGAATATTTGAAGAAGTGATGTAAAACGTTACCAATAGTACCTAAAGAATTATTTTGTAAACACATTTGTATTTTTGTCATTCTTTTATAGCAGAATAAACTACATGGTTTGGATGCTAAAAAAAATTCTAGCTTTTACTATATTACACGCTGGGATTTCAGATGGGCGAGATGGAATGAGTAGTTTTAAAGATATTTTTTGGCATAAAACTATATTGTTCAATGTCCCAAAAATTATTCATCCAATTTCAAGTTTTTTTCCAAATATTCGTCTCGATGTCTCCTATCTAGTTCTTTCCAAATATACATACTCGTTCCTACAAAGTTTACGAGATACTGGCGGTTTTGTATTTTTCTTGGCTGAAAGTTGCTTTGACGTTTCATTACATGAGTGAAGGATGTGGTAAAATTCCAAAATGTTGAGGACTAGTTAGTATCATCGAGTTCCACTCCCGTGTTAATTTCAGATTTATCGATTCAATACTTTTTGAAATGGCGCAGTTGATGTAATAGTATATTTCTAACCTAGGGAGGGAAAATAAAGGATCCTCAGCCGCCAGTGCAATTACCAGCCGAGCCGAAGGCGAGGTCGGTAAGCACGCGGTTGAGGGTCCTTTATTTTACTTCCCGTGGTTAGAACGCGATTTTCCGCCTCGGCGTAGGCGCAAAGTCAGAGTTCCCTCCCGCGAAGCGGGAGGGAAATGTAACTTTGCGCCCGCCGGGACGGAAAAAACGTTTTCACATAAAATGACATGTCAGTGTTCTATCACTGTTTTTAATATGGAAACATGTTTTAAAAGTAGCGCCGCATAGATATGCCTATCCCTCTAGATAAAACCGAAATTTAATTCTCAATTTTAGAAGGTCAAACGTTTCGAGGACACGTTTTCAGTAAAAATTGCCACTTTTCAATTGAAAAATGAAATTTCTACGGATCCATTCGGAAGCTTACTACCAATGGAATTGGTAGAAACAATGCTTGTTTTTTTTGTGGAAAAAAGATTGTCTATCAAATAACTTTTATTGTTATATTCCGGCATACGAATCTAAAACTGAACATTCAATGCTGTTTTTTTTTTTTCTTCCAAAATTAGTTATGTTGTCTCATTTTCCCGTGCAAGCATTATTCCAATTTATTTGTTTTTATTTTCTTCAGGACAACTATCACTAGAAGCAGAGAAAACATGGCTGCAATATGAATGCGAACGATGGGGACTGAAATTCAATTTGGAATGTAAGTAT
Organism: Diachasma alloeum; assembly: GCF_001412515.2. NCBI lineage: Eukaryota > Metazoa > Arthropoda > Insecta > Hymenoptera > Braconidae > Diachasma > Diachasma alloeum. The sequence continues at coordinate 151,764 of NW_021681535.1, forward strand.
TATAACTTAGTTTTTTTATAATTTCGTTACCTGGCATTTTTTTGTTGAACGAGATTGAAGACGCGCTCCGCGCGCCTGATTATTTGATAGATTTTATATGATTCATCACGCTATTATTCAAGTTGATTGGAATCAATATGTTCTTTCACGTATACGACTTTCTATAGTATTACTGAGGAGAAATTTGTGGGAACCGATGAAAACTTCTATTGAAAATCCATGATTTTTTTTTATTGCAAAGGGATGGAAAAAGCTATGAAAACTTGCATTAGAAAGCGAAGGATTTTCCATAGAAATCTATCGAAACTTCTATTAAGAGTCCTTGAAAAATTCGTCGAAATCCATGAAAACTTCAATTGAGAATCAATACTCATAATCATACTCCGTTGGTAATCGCCAACACCAACATCAGGACCATCAGTAAGATCAACATTAACAACAAAATCGGTATCGTCATTATCATGTATGTGATTTCTCTTTCAGATATTTAGGAATAAACGTGTGACATCTCCTTTTTATATAATATAAAATAATGAAAAATCAAAATTGAGAAAAAAAAATTTAGAGGTTTTATTTTGCTTTAAAAAAATCAATAAAATGAATAAAAAATGAAGTTGCATGTAATTGAGGAAAATCTGCAATATGACGTCATAATGCAGATGTTTTCAGTTGCCTATGACTCGGTGATTTTTTATTATTTAAGAAAATGAAAAATTACGTGTGTAATTTCTCTGATTTGACTTTAGTATTCAGCAACAGTCAAATTGCATACCAAACTCCAAATATTAGGAATACGGCACTCGCCAAGGGCGAGTAGTACTCTCCCAAGAGTCAAAGAACACTTGTCCCACGAGCATGCATAAATTTCACTTTACACACAAGTGATGAAATATACAATTTTGACCCGAGTAAGAATTGTTTAGTCACTGCCGTTTTTCTCTCAGTGTAGTGAATTGAATATTTTGTTCTTTCATTGAGACATTTGAAGAAATTAAATTGTATTTGGTGGCTCAAGATCTGTGACTGGGAGTAGAATCTGAGGGTATATAAGGTTCTTTGAAAAAAATTTAGAGCCGGGTCAATTTGACCCAGCCTGTAGGTCCAGATACGCGGACTCTCCAACACCTCAGGCCGAGCGCTGCCGGGTATCTATACACGAAGTAACTACCCCGTCCACTGCCTTCAGATCATGCCTATTCAGTCAGTCCTATCGTAAAAAGGAGAAAGGAAATCGATCTCTAAATATCTCGAAAATCTCGAATAAGCGTAAGCGTAAGATTGAAACCGCAGCCCCACTACGCGAGGAGATGAGAAAACGCGTGCGTAGTACGCGCGGCCGATCTCGTAAAATAAAAACGAAACAAGTTACATGGAAATAACTATTTTCGTCACATGGTCGAAAAAAACTTTTCTGACGAGTGTTGCAGGCCGAGGCGAAGTCGAGGAATGCAATCACACGAGTCAGAAAAGTTCTTTTCATGACGCTGTGCGAAAAAGTAACTTTTTAGGTAAAAGTAACTTTTTAAAACGTCCCTTTTTCACACATTGTGATGAAAAATATCGTTCGATACTCGTGGGAAAAGTGTTATTTGCCTTCGGCTCGTGCTATAAACCTCCCACGAGCCAAAAAACTCTTTTCCGCACTCGTAACGAAATATATTATTTCAGCCGAGTGACGAACATAATTTTCGTCATTTCGACCGTAAGGCAGCTAAGCGCTTTACGAACGCTACGCGTAAAATAGTATATTTCCCACCAAGGGAGGGAAAATAAAGGAGTCCTGCCCACGTGCAGAATGCGAGGGTGGTAAGCACGTGGGTAAGGGTCCTTTATTTTACCTCCCGTGGTGAGGACGTTATTTTTCGTCGCGGCGTAGGCGGAAAGGCAGATTTTCCTCCCGCTTCGCGGGAGGAATGTGGCCTTTCCGCCCACCGTGGCGAAAAAAACTTTTCTAGCTCATATGATTGCAACCCTCGCCTTCGGCTCGGGCTATAAACTTATATTTGCCAGAAAAGTTTTTTTCGGCCTCCCGAGTGGAAATTCTGTTCAGGTCTCGATCAGAAACTGATCAAGTCCGATCCGAAATTCTAATCAGGCATGTTACGCCTCTGCCTTAGGTTTTTCCACTAGGGCTAATGATGAAACATACTATTTTTTCACAATGTCCGTAAACGGCGTTTGGCGGACAAGAAGTGGCCCACATGTTGAATTACATGTGGGTTTGATGAACACGACGTTTTACGGATAGTGTGATGAAAATACCCTTAGTAATATCGTATAAATCCCTTACAAGTTTTTAATTGTGCCCACTTTTTTGTTGAAGTCAATATTAAGAAAGTTACGCGCATAGCAACGAGTTGCTATCTTCATTTTCGCATTTCACAATATCTCCGAGCCCTAAGTGTGGGTATCGAAATTGGTAGCAGAGTGAACCAGCCTCGCGTGTGATGGAGGGAGAGAGAAAGAGTATGCTATTCTTTCTCTCTTCTTGTACTGCACTCATTTTGGTCCGACTCATTTACTTATTGTAAACGCAACATAAACATGAAAAATGAGGTGATCTGCAAGGGTATTTTGCTTTTTGTGAGAAAATTTTTCCGTTTTCAAATAATTAATGTTATTAATTAAATTCATGAATTAACTGTGGGCAAGTATATTTCCGGGGTTTGTAGACAAACCCAAAATCAATTATTTCCTCGCTTTGCAAAAATAAATGAAACCTTCCTAAAAAACAAAAATAATTATATTTTTGTAAAAAACACTGCGCTATGGAAAATTTGTCTTTGGTTTCTCCTGGAAATGAGGAAGACAATTTTCTACAGAAATACAACTTCCATAAAAAACGCGAAGAAAGTACAGAAACCAATGAAAATAAGCCAAGTCAGGACTGAATAAAAAATCAGTAAAGATAGAACCAACAATAGAAACATTCTTAGCACGGAGTTTTTATAACACTGCCTAATATCAATCTAATCTTTCATGTTCTGACCCGCGCCAAGGACGTTCGTTCTATCTTTACTGATTTTGTATTGAGCCCTCACTTGGCTTATTTTCACTGGTTTCTGTATTTTTATAATGTTTTTTATGGAAGTTGTATTTTTGTAGAAAATTGTCTTCTTCATTTCCAAGAGAAACCAAAGAAAAATTTTCCTTAGCGCAGTGTTTTTTACAAAAATAATTATTTTTGTTTTTTAGAATTAGGGGTTCAGAAACTTTCCTAAAACTGATGTTTTAATTTTCTTCTTGTCATCAGCAATGTCACATCAGGAAGAGTCTCAATCGACCCCCGCACTGATCCACGTCCCAGAAACTATAGAGCTGACGTCATCCCTGGGAATGATCCCAGAGAACACCCTCCTGGAGAGTTACACAAGACTGTCAGTGAGCCTCGAGGAAAACGGTCTCTTTCAGGTAATAAAATTCTTAGAGAATGCTCAACTCGCACGAAAAAACAACAAACTAGATGAACTGCATAATCTGTTGTTACACTGTTTCAAAAGAATGCATTCTGAATTGCAGAATCCAAAGCAGTTATGAAAATTACCCACCACTGAGGAATTTTAAACAGAATACTGTAACAATAAGATACAATTCCTCTTCAATGTAATTTACTTGATGAATATCGCTGAATGTAAAGAAAATATACGTATTTTTTGGAAGACCCTTTGTTAAAAATTTCATCATTCTCCTGGAATTCGGAGATATTAATTCAGCCTCATGTGATATTGAGTCATCTTGTTTCTTCACTGAATCATAATCCCCATAAATTGGAATTAGTCGTCCTTTTATGAAGAGATCTTATGGAAATCTTGCAGTTCACCACGAATACTCATAATTTTCCTTGGATAAAACTCAACTATACTGTAATTCATAAATATCTATTATCTATTTACCACCAATAATAATTTCATTTTCTAAGCATTTCAGAAATAGGCGTCATTAAGTTAAATCTCCAAATCTCAACTATAAAAGAGGCGTTTTGTCACTGTTATTCTGCACATTTTTTGGAAAATTTTGAAAAAAAAGTTGTGTATCTCAAAGATTGGGCACATTAAACCGTTTTTGCTTCCGGATGAAAGCCTTATTTTTGACCGATTTTTAGATTTTCTAATTTTGATTGCAAATGGTCTAAAATGTTATGAAACGTGAGAAAATGATGTTTTTAGAGTCATGTTTGTATCTATGTATCCAACAACTTTGGTTTTTGGTGATTAATTTTTAGACAATTCAACATAAATACGGTGAAATTTGTAGATAAAAATCAGAAATTTTGGCTCATTGGAGCTATTATTGAGCTAACTTTGGCGTGCTGTTTCAACCCGATCGGTCCTGTAGTTCCTGATATATAACAACTTGTTTAAATTTTAGTTTTCTTCAATATCTCAAAAACTACCCCACCGATTTCAAATTTTTTTTTTCAAAATACTCGTCTCGATGGCCTCTATGTAAATCAATCAGAATATATAACCTCTTTGACACACAGTTTAGAGATATTGCCGTTTTTACATTTTTAATGAAAAATCTTGTACTCACGATAACTTGAGAAAAAAAGGAGCTAGCAAGATGAAATTTGGTAAGATCCTAGCTCTTATAATACTAAAGGTTAATATTTTGGATAGGCGCAATCGGATGAACAATTTCGGAGATATTTAACCTTGCGTATAAATCTTTTTCATTAAAAGGTTGAACATTTTCCTGTAGACACCCGGTAGCATATGGTTACGGTTGTATACCTGTCAGAAGGATAGGGAATTGCTACGTATCCATTCGGAAGCTTACTACCAATGGAGTTGGTAAAAATAAAAAAAAAGAAAGACTAATGGCACAAAAATAACAGTCACATGCCTTCTGTCGGATAGGCTCGAACCCCTGCTGGTTTTTCTCAAATTTTCGGACATTTACAAAACTTTAGAAAAAACGCAAGAAAATAGTTGGAAAATGATAAAACTTCGTGAGTCATTGAAATAAAACGCAAAAACGGTATATTTTGTCGCGTTAATTCCACCAATTTCCTGGAAACATAAAAAACCTTGAAAATTTACTGAAAGGGGGCAACAGATTATTTAAAACTTCTAAGAACCTCTCTGACTTCTGCAAATTCCAAGTTATCTATCATCAAAAAGCCATTAATTTTTCTCAGCTCCTCTAGAAGCAAAACTAATACATGAATATGATTCCAGGCATCAAGTAGATCCTCAAGCAACGGTAGTCATCATTCACGCCATGGAGACATAATGACACTAGACGAACTGAGGGCAGTTAACCGTTATGCTGAGAGCACAAAGAGCCTCAGTTATCTGCCACAGGTAAAAATTGGCGAAGTTTAACGATCATCCCACCGAGAATAATAAACGAGCCCATGACATTATGAGAGAACACCATTTTAGGACACGAGAGGTTTATTGTGGTCCCATGTTCCCGGCTGAATTAACATAACTAAAATAGAATGAAAAATAAAAAGAGAATTGAATAGAATGTGTGAGATTAAAAAAAAGATGAATGTCAACTCTTATGACGACTCTCAGAGCTCAACACGACACTTTATTATCGATCTGCATTCCAAACACTATAACAGTATATCATTCGAACTCGTATCACGATGATATTACGCAAACAAGACTGCATTTTTCAAATGAATGCCATATGTTGTTCTGTCACCACAATCATTGTAGTATTTATCGATTTGTATTTGTTCGATTTTTTGTCGATTATTATTTTTTCCATCTAAATTTATGTATTATTTATTAGTTATTTTTTATTAGTATTGATTATCTTCATCTGCATGACAAGTTTATATCCAATTAATCAGTTTTATAACAGTTTTTTCTTTCTTGTTAATCCATGTACTGTAATTCATACTGTTATTGCCATATATGATTTTTGCATTATTGATAAATTACCCTGAATAATAAACTGATTATTCTTCAAGCATTTTGCACTTTGTCATGATTGATGTGGAATTCATGTGACCCGAATGAAGATTATTAGTTCATTGATAAATGATTCTAAAAGAGGTGAATATTTGTGATGGATTCAAGGTGCACGAGAGGCAAACCGCACGAATGCGCACCCGGTCTGAGTGGTTTTTGACACCCGTTGGGGAGAGATTAGCTGGAACTGATAGCGATCCAACTGCTATACACATTCTTAGGGGATCCAATCGCTCGTCGTCGGGAAATATCGGTAAGAAAGTGATACGGGGCAGGGGTGTTATTGATTTAGTGGGATTTGTAGGTGTATTGAACGTGGGGATTTTTTTTTTCATTTTCATGGGTTTTAATCACGTATGAAAAAATCCTATAGGATTTCCCATAGGATATCCTAGAGGTTTTTCTATAGGAATTGCCATAGGAAATCCAGTGGAAAATTCGAACATTTCCTATAGGATTTTTCAGATAGGGGAGGGCGGAACAAATTGAAACATGGGGTAAAATGGAATAGCCGAAAAACAACTATTTGCCGCAATTCACGTCAAAAAAAAATTTATTCGTATAATACTTCAGTTGATGACAAATTAATTGATTAAATTAGGCTGATTACATTTTTTTTTCATTCGATTGAAATTCACTATCGCACTTTCCTTTTTCCCCCTCTGGGTCTCCCCCTGAGCCTTCCTCTGGACTTTAGATTTTGCTGTTTCATTTTCTTTTCAATTAATTCATTGCCAAAATCTCCGGTCAAAACTTGTCAATAATTTTCCATTCTACTGAACGGAAAATTATTATTTTAATCAGTACTCCCAATAATGAAAAAAATTAATAAACAAAAATTAGTAAAAAAAATAATTGATGAAAAACATTTTTTTTGCTTAAATTGCATCAAACAGTCGTATTTTCAACTGTTTAATTTTGTCCCACTGTTTCCCTACATTAGCAACAGTAGAGCAATTTGCCCTACTCTCCTCTAGGATTCCTATAAGATTTTCAATAGGATTTTCTATGAAATTTAAGGTCATGTGGGGTCATATAAGGATCATATAGAAGTCATATGGAAGTCATATAAGGGTCATATGGAGATCAAGTGACCTTCGTGGCCCTTATATCACCCCATGTAATCCCTATATAACCCCCATGTGAACCCTATATGATCCCTAGATGACATCTATATAACTCTTATATGACTCCCGTATGACCCTGATATAATTCCCATATGACCTCCATATTTCCCTTATATGTTCCTTTTATGACCCCCACATGATCCCCATATGACATTATGACCCTGAATTTTACAGGAAATCCTGTTGAAAATCTCACATGAAATCCTATGGGACATCCTACAAAAATATCTGGAAAATCTTATAGGAAATGTTCGAATTCTCCACAGGATTTTGCTACAGCATATCCTATATAATCCTATTAGATTCCTCTTATATATCGATCGTTGGTTGATCGATGGTCGATCAATCGAACCGTGATCGACTAGCACTCGACTGCGTGAACAACTTGAATCCCCTATCGAGCGATCCGTCAGGGGACTTGCGCCCATCCAAAGTTCGCGCCTCCTTCTCTTCTCTGAGGGTCACAACAAATAGAGCTGCGGGACAGCCTCGATTTTCAGACATGCACCGACCACTCGCGTTCTAATGCGTAATTCTTGTTTCAAACAATAAAATATGATCACTAAACGTCAAATGAACAATTTTCAATTAATTTTAGGCATTGGAATTATTTATTATTAACAATTAAATTGTTCAAATCGCCCTAGCACCCAAGCTATGAAGTATAGACGAAAATTTTCAAATCATGAATCATCTAGAATTTAATAAGAAATAATTTTGGTCTATTATCAATTTTACGTATCTCTCGTAGATTCCGAGATATGAGCAATAAACTACTTGGGGCGCGCGGTGGGCTGGAGGGCGCGGTGTTGGGTCACGCAACTCTTTCCTTGTTCATATCTCGAATTCTAAAGGAGATATGTGAAAGTGAGAAAAAACAAAAATTATTCCTCATGAAATTCTAAATGATTCGTGATCCGAAAATTTCCGTATATCTTGGATAGTTTGGGCGCTAGGGCGATTTGAACAACTAAATTGTTGATAATAAATAGTTGCAATGCCTAAAATTGATTGGAAATTGTTTACTTGACGTTCCGTGATCCTAGTTCATTGTTCAAAAAAAGAATTACGCATTATAACGCGAGTGGTCGGTCGGTCAATTTAGAAGCGCTTTTTTGGGAGGTGTCCCGCAACTCTAAAATATCAAGAACTGTCAGCTTTATTCTGAAAAAATCCAGGGACTTTCAAATTCCACAGCGATCTTCCTTTGAAGGAAAGTCCACAAAAATTGGATTCTAAGGATTCCCTTTTCGTGGTATAAATTAAAAAGAGAAAAACTAAAGCAAACAGATTTACTCTTTAATCCCAAACTCTAATTATGAATAAAAATGATTAGCAACAGGTCTGAGTGCCAGTGCAGAGTCTGTAAAACGTCCGAGTCTGCGTCGAACAGCTTCGAGAGAGAAATCCCGTTTGCACCGTAGCTCATCCCGCCGAAACAAGGAGAACGGTGCAAAGTGTCGAAGTGACTCGGGAAAATCGCGCTCTCTAGAAGCAATGAAGATGAAGAGAGTCTCCCTGGACCTACCAGCGGAGAAAATCCTCAAAAATAGTGAGGAACTCCCGAACGAGGTAGACAAGACTGCAGAAATGCCGATTGGTCCCCAGGACTGCACTGAAATGGACGTCCAGACGTTCCACGTCACTCTCACATACAAACCTCGTATATGAAAGGAACAATAGGACTAATAATTCAAATAACACAAAATAAACTAACAAAAGGGATAAGACACTAGGAGAATTTAGCTATGCCAAATTCAACAACAATTAAACAATAACTCTAGAGGAATAGTCTAGCTAATTAATTCCAAAAAAAATTAGTAATCGGAGTAGAAGAAACTATTCACTGGAAATTGTGTGGTGAGAAGAGACAGGGCAAGCAATGTCATGTGAACTATTTTGTGGATATCTCTGAAACTAAGGGGTTTAAGCGTAAATGTTATAGAACCTTTTTTGTAACCGAGGAAATTCTCTACAAAAAAGGTTTTCAGATATTTTCTCCTAGCATCAATGATCATTGAGATAATCAACAAAGAATAATCAATGACAGATTTCAGATAAATTTTGATGACATTTTTCCAAATATATTTATTTAGATAGTTGTATTGAGAAGTATATAAGGTATTCCCCATCAAATGAGTCAATCGCTGACCCTCACCCTCTTGGAAATTGATGGCGATTTTTTCTACGATTGAAGGGGTTGAAAAACTATCTCTCAAATTTTTTTGGATTTTTTCGGCAGCCCAGTTCGGAGATATGATTTTTCGTTTTTCCTTGTTTTTCGACAACCCGAGTTCTATCCGTCGGATGTTGGTTTATTAAGCGTCAAAATTTTTCATTTATTACTGCCCATCAGAATATTTTTAGTGAAAATTTTTGTTCGATCTCTACATGCTCATAATAACGAATTTTCAAAAAAAAAGTTGAAAAACTTGAATTTTGCAAATTACGTCACCGTTAATTTGTTTCATTTTTTTCAGTAATTCTTTTAATCAAAACAAGTATTTTGAGCTGTCATAAAAGTTGAGCATCCTCGTGGATCTATTTTATTTCCAATTTTTTCTTATCCAAATTCCGCGAATTTGGTCAAAACGTCCCAAAATGGCGTTGATTGACTTTGATTACAGACAGTATGAAGTAAATTTGACTGTAAACATATATATTACATATTTTTTCGTTACATAGCTGAAGTCGTTTTGGGGTGTTTTGATCACATTTGCGAAATTTCGAAAATAAAAAAATTAAAATTGAATACATCCAGGTGGATGCTTAACATGAATGACGGCTTAAAATACTTGTTTTGATTATAAGAATTACTGAAAAAAAAAAATTTTTAAATCAACCATGATGTAATTTGTAAAATTCAAGTTTTTCAACTTTTTTCGAAAATTCCTTATTATGAGAATCTAGGAATGGAAAAAAAATTACTAAAAATACTCATTAGGCGGTAAAAATGGAAAATTTTGACGCTTAATAAATCCAAATCGGACAAATAGAACTCGAGTTATTGGAGAAAAACGGAAAAATAAAAAAAATCATATCTCCGAACTGGTGAGGGTCAGCGGTTGACTCATTTGGGGTGAAATACCTCATATGATATTAATAATTTGGCAATACCTTGAAAACTTGTAGGTCTGAAGAAAAATGTCAAAATATTTTTCGTGTAGCCAAGACAATTTTCTACAAAAAACAAAAGATAATTAATGATACATTTCCAATAAATTCCAAGGAAATTTTCGTCAATTACGTCCCTATCTAAAAAATGGAAGATGTTATAGGGAAATATCAGAAGACTTCTAATCGTAAAACTGTTTACTGAAAAGGTCTTTTGGCAATATTTACAGAATAATCTGCCTCGTCTCCTTTCACCACGGAATTCCCCACTAGACGTCAAACATAATAATAATCCACAAGCATGGAATATACAGCAAACAAACTAGCGCAGGATTTTTTTAACTTAGTGAATAACAAAGAAGAGATGAAAAAAATCGCCTGCTTCGATTCCCTCCAGCTACTACGATATAATAATATCGGTCTCGGGACTCATAAACCAATTTTTTTGTATCGTTTAAATCACTGAGACATCGACGTTAAACGAAGGAAATCCGTCGATTAACGAAGAAAGGAAAGAAAAAAAGTGTTTGTAATTGTTAGACAATTAATTCGTAAGCGTTCACTGTGTGTCCAATAATCGTCGATTTGCATTTCTACATTGACTGGTATTTTTAGCGATTATCTGGGAGGATTCTCAGACCAAGGCAGGCATCTCATGCTCATTCCAAAACGAGTAATGTTAACGATTCGATATTATTGTTAAAAATTCCTGTCGTGAAGTGATAGAAATGAAAAAAAAAATATTCATAACTTATTTCCCAAATATTTATGAAACTGATGGGTCTTGAGAAAAATATCGAACGACCTTTTTTACGGAAATATTTTGACGAAATTTGTACAAAGAATGCATTTAACATTGAAATTTTCCTTCATTATTATTTGATTATCCGAGTAATAATCAATTTTTTAAGAATTTTCGAAAGATCCTTTTGTAGGTAATTTTGCGGGCTATTATAAAGATCTTTTAATATTCTCAAACATTTTTTAACAAAGATATTTGCGAAATACTGAGCAATTTTGCTATGAACTAGTTGTCTTATATTACTTCACTACAGTTCTGTGAAACTCTCATCATTCCAACTGCATTTTTATTCTTCCACTAATGATAATTTCAATCGTGATTATTATTGTCATTGAATAATAACCCATGGAAAAACATTTTATATTTTTTCAAATTTTTGTTCTTTTTCTTCGTCTAAAATTAGTTGAATAGTCCTAGCGAATAATCTCGAACGAGTATTAATCATCAAATATTCGTTAATATTTATGGTCTATTTATTTTATTATTTCTCGGCTACGAAATCCCATGAATGAATGGGTGAAGATTTTATTGGCAACAGAGGCAACAATCATTATTTTTTATATTCAATCAAATATTTTAATTATTATTTATCGGTCACAAACTGATTATTCTTTTCTGCATACATTTATTCTTTGAGACTAATTAGATTTATATAAATTTGATAACACAGAACGTCTGTGATTGTGGCTGCACATTACATGTCCATTTCATTGCGGAAAGGATGTAATAGAAGATGAATAGAAAAGGTAGAAAGCAAAATGGGTAAAATAGGAGAAATTTTTTGCAGATATTTGATATGAACTATGATTACAATATTAAATAGTCATTGTATTATCACCAATGTTTGTATGTATGCTTGCGACATTTAATACATGTTAGAGAAGACAGTAAACAATGTACGAAAACTCGTGATCACGTGATCAAGGGATATTTATAAATATTTGAACTTTTATACTTTTAATTAATTACAGACGTATTATGAAAACTACGTTTATCTATACACCTGGTTATGGTTACATATATCGGCCAGATCTAGCCAATTACTGTCTGATAATTCATTCATCAAATACAGACGGTAATTCTAGCAACAACATCGGATAATGTACATATTTCCGTTTTAGAAAGTTATAGTTTCACCTGATATTTTTATTTTTACCAGTAATTACTATTTTTTTTCTTTTCACACAGCGTTTTATCTCTAATTTATTGCACCAAAGAGCTTTCATTAAATAAAGAATAATTATTATTCTTGTTATTCACTAATGAAGTGATGAATGAGATGAGTTGAACTGTTCAAACACGAGAAAATCTAATATAGGAAAAGGTGGCGAGTCGCCAAGAAAATTGGACTTTTATTGGAAATTCCATTAGTTTTTCGCCGATTGCATTTGCTTAAGTGGGAAATGTTTTACAGAAAATATTCCATAGAAAAAAATCAACAGAATTTTATTTTTCACAAAATTTATTTTATTGAGATTTCTTTATGGAAATTTCTCGACATAAATTTTATAAGTTTCTTTTATTCATCCTTTTGCTCCTCTCATTAGAAAAAATCAAACCAAAAACTTTATAGAATTTAGTATACATTTAGTAATTCTATATTCTATATTTAATAATATAAGATAATAATAAATTTTTAATTATATTATTAAATATAGAATATATTAAATATCTATAGAAAATATCTCATATAATGCGTTGCATAATAAATCGTATTCAGTTTTTTTCTACAATTATTTCTCATTAAAAATTTCTATTGAGAAAAGCGCGCAGAAAAGTCGCGGATTTTTTCGATAGAATTGGTGAAAAATAATAGATTTTTCAATAGAAGTTGTAAAGAAATCAAATAGAATTTCCTAAAGAATGAGCTCAGTTCCTTATGGAATTCTCATACTGTGGGTTTTTCCCCATAGATTAATATCGATGTATCTAATGAACCAATAAGTTTAAAGAAGAATTTCAAAGTATTTTCTGCAGGGATTTGATGACCTATAGAAATGTTTTTTCACATGTTTCTCCAAACTTTATAGTTCAAGAGATATTTCGGGAATAATGTGCATGAAATTATTTGATTCATCTCAAAAGTTCATCACTACGATTATATTTGTTTATTTTTTCATGATATTTTTCCCGGTGACCCCATGTATGGAGAATTTCTATAAACTTGTTCTAGAGAAAATCCTGAAAGATAACTGTGAATGATTCGGACATTTTTATGAAAGAAGTCTGCTTTTGTATGAAAGAAATGATCATGATCGTTCGAGACTTTTGATAAGAGGAAGTTTTACCAGAGGAATTGATTGAAGAGATTGTCCTAATCAAGGCTTTTACCTGATTTTTTTTATTGTTGAACAACAAAATTGAACCTGTATTTTTTAGTGCCCATAGGTATGGAAGATTATCTACCGTAATGAATAATACAGATATTTCTCCAATAGACGGATTTTTTTACTCACAATCAATGTAATGTCAGAATGGAAAACATTCTTTTTATAATTCTCAACCAATTTTCTTATTTTCACGCATGAAAACATTCAATAGAAAACCTGGCGAATTCGCTAGGAAATTCTATTAGAATTTTATAGGAGTTCTACGGGGTTTCTATAGGATTTCGATTGGAATTCTGTTGAAAAATTCTGCTTGTTTTTGCGCTGATTCTACTGCTATTTCATAAGAAAAAATCAATATATTTTGAATTTCTGTTCGAATTTTTCTCTTGTGACTTTTTCTATGAGAATTATTGGGCACAAATTTTCCAAGTTTTTTCCGCTGGATTTTGTTTCGTTTTGCATTACAGAATCCGAGTAGAAAAAATTTTGAAAATTGATGCCCAAGCATTCTTATATAAAAAATCTCAAGATTACAATTCAAACAGAAATTTGAAATCTATTGGCTTTTCTTATCGAATATCCAATAGAATCAGCGCAAAAAACAAATAGAATTTTTTAATAGAATTCCAATAGAAATCCTATAGAAACACCATAGAATTCCTATAGAATTCCAATAGAATTTTCTAACGAATTCGCTGGGTTTTCTATAATTTTTTTTCATACCTGTTACAATGTGATTTAATTTAAAAAAATCATATGACAACCAAATCCCCTTTCTGATAACCCACAGTATTTTCAGGAATTTTTCTGGAACAATTTCATTAAAAAATTTCCTACGTGACCATTCCTGTGATTTTTTCAATTTTTAATGAACCGTTTCTCAATAGTTTCGATCTACAAAGTCCGATAATTTCTCTTCAGAGAGGATTTTATCGATATTGCAACGTAAAATATACAAAAAAGGTTTCTAAGAATAACAAAACAAAACGAATATGTGATTTTATCGTTGGGTTGACCTCAAGACTGGTTTCAGGACCACAGAGTAATTATTAATTAAATGACTCGAATGCACTGATTTCATTTATTCTGTATAATTAATTAAGAAACCCATAATTTTGTAATTGAATTATTGTAACAGAGAAATGTAGAGAGACAATATAACCAGTAGTATATTCAGTTCAACAGCAAGCAGGATACAAGTGTAATTAAGATGTTTCGTGGTCCAAAAATATGCCAAAGTTACGGACAGATGCAAGAGTAGTTATTGAAAGATAAACCACGTTTAGGTGGAGTAATCCCATTTATTTATGCAGAATTAACGAAATATTTTAGTTCACATATTCCACATTTATTAACATTTACAATACGAATTTATTACTTACTTTATATTGGCAGAGAAATTATTACGAATGCATTTACCGAGGGAAGCAAATAATTTTCGAATTTTGTATTTTAGAACAACTGAGAATACATGTGTGACATCGGCAGGAAAAATCATATGAATAATTATTATTACGATAATTATCATTATTTTTATTGTTCAATAGAGAAGAGCACTAATTTCTTTTACGACGTGGGATATTTGTGATCAATCGAAGACGATCATCTCTATTTTGCGAGGAAAAAAATAATAAAGAAGTAATGAAAGGGTTGAGTCAATATAACTCATTTCAAACATCTGATTCTTCAATATTTTAGTCATTTATATGGGCCGTACGATTTTTCTAGCAAAGTCACATGCTCACATTATAGAACATATCCACATCAATGACATTTTATTTCGCTGAATTATGTTCGAAATAGTATATTTCGTTACGAGTGCGGAAAAGAGTTTTTTTTGGCTTGTGGAATTATATCACTCGCCTTCGGCTCGTGCTATAAACCTCCCACGAGCCAAAAAACACTTTTCCCACGAGTATCGAACGATATTTTTCATCACAATGTGTGGAAAAGGGACGTTTTAGGCACGCGAAGCTTACTTTTATGAAGTTACTGTTTCGCACAGCGTGATGAAAATACAGTTACAGATGAATGAAAAAAAACATCCGAAATGTTTCGCTCAATTGCTCACAGTCGTTAAAATACTGAGCACGATGGGGGGTTCAATAATTGAAATCAAAGCAATTGTGCCAAACGTCGAAGAGTGATTGATTCTGTGGTTAATTATATCTGAATGCGAATCCGATGGAGATGATCAATAAATTCATGTTTTACCCATCCAATTTTAAGTGTTCAAAAAGTGTAGGAGGTAATGTGTATATTTGATGTAACACACATGAGAGAATTAGAATTCAGTGTCTTAAATATGACTAAAAATGAGTTGAGGAGGTGCACTCAATTTTTTGAAAACTTTAATCGAGAGTGGGATACAATATAATTAGGGTTGGAGTGATACCTATGAAATTATTTCCATGACTATCCAGTGGGGGAGGAAATGTCAAAAGATCTTTTGTGTTCTTAATTATCTCAGCTACACAAATAACTATTTTCGTCACAAGGCCGAAAAAAAATATTCTGACGAGTGTGAGAGTTGCAGACCGAGGCGAAGTCGAGGGGTGTCAATCGCACGAGCCGAAAATTCCCGTCTCACATGTGCCGAACAATATTTTTTGTCATTCCGGCCGTGAGGCAGCGCTTCACGGACGCTCCGCTCCGCTCCGCGTCCGTGAATCTCTGCCTACGGCCGTCATAACAAAAAATATGGCGGAAAATATGGCCAAAAAAAATTTTTCTAGCTCATATGTTTGCAGCCCGAGCCTTCGGCTCGGGCTGCAAACTCATATTCGTCAGAAAAGTTTCTTTCGGCCTAGTGACGAAATATACTATTTTGACAGTGATGTTACGTTCAGCGAGTGACCGAACTGTGCCATTTTCGTTTACGAGTCAACGAAAAGGCTTTTCAAAATTTCTCCTCCCTCTCCAGACCATTTCGGGGTTCTCGGCTATTTTAACGTCCACAATGAATTAACACAAAAAATCGATTTACTGTTGCCAACCTTTCGAGTGGTAAATCTCACTGCTCATCAGGGCAATCACTTTATTTCCATCTACTTTAAAAAAACAAAGAAGATTCAAAACATTATCATAGATATCTATTTCGATATTAGCCATGAGTGATTCTAAATTAAGATATCCCACATGATTCAAGGATCTATATGTGAATTTCATTCCTACTTATTCATGAAACTCTCTTTTACTCCAAAAACTTCCTTTCAAATATACGGAAATGGCCTGCAGAAGGAGGAGGAATTTTTATATTAATGCAAACCGTTGGAAAAATAATTTAGCTAGAAAAGACTTTTCGTTTACGAGTAAACGAAAAGGCACTTTTCGGCACGAGGTAAAAGTAGCAACAGATTCAAAATAGTATATTTTGATACGAGTGGGAAGAAATGTTTTTTTGGTTTGTGGGAGGTTTGTAGCACGAGCCGAAGGCGAGTGATATAATCCCAAGAACCAAAAAACATTTTTTCACGAGTTACGAACAATATTTTTCATCACAATGTGGCGGAAATTGGACTTTTAGGCACGTGGAGCGTGCCGAAAAGTTCACTTTTCGTCACAGCGTGATGAAAAACTTATTTTGACGTGTTTCCACACAATGACCAATTTATTGAAAGATTTTTTGTATCGTCTTTGATGTATTGATTACATTATAAAAAAATATCTTCAATTATTTAACAGAATAATTTAATATTCAATATTCGTTAGAGAGGGAAAATTTTACGTTGTGAATTATATTTTAAGGATTATATCTTTATTTATTCATTATCTTTTATTTATTCTGTTTTATTTATTCAAAAAGGATGTACACAAAGTTTAGTGTATCTCCTCAGCTCTTGGATGAAAAAAAAAATCTTGACTCATCACAACGTGATCGTAATGTTCGATGTTCAGTAATTGATATAAAAAATGGAAAAAATTCTAAAATGAAGAATTCCTCGTGCTCACAGATACTATACTCTACGTCCGATTTCTTCCCACTTTAGTTCGTTCAACCACCATTCTCCCTCAGCCGAAATATATTTCAATTGTATACATGCGATTATTCATGTATTTTGATGTATTTTGAACTATATTGTATATGGAGAAATAATACATAAACGACTTAACTACAAATGCAGAATATGATTATTGAATTTTTGTCATAACTAATTGTACGAATCCTAGACATTTTCTTTTGTTACAAATTAACGTAATCATAATTCCGCAGTGTTCGAGCTTCATTCAAATACCGTGGAATTGATAAATATTTACATATGATATTTCAATACTGCGACGTGAGAGTAGTCGAGAACTAAGTTGTTCATATTTTTAATGTGTACGCTCACATGAAAAGAGCTCACTTTGGCGGTATTGGAGTTATGTATCATACGCTAAACTTGGAAGCGTAGAATAGAATTATTATCATTTATTATTTTATTTATTAATTATTATCAATGGCTTCATTCTCAGTGATATACTGTTAGAAAAAAAAAATGAAATTTCATGAGCAGTTGACTAGTAACTTTTAGCACAGTGCCACTGAATGCCATTTCCTGGTAAAATAAATCATGAAGTTTTAGATTTCACTGAAAATTCAATAAAATACTAAAATTTTGAGGATAATAAAGACACAATTTTTTCCTTTTATTCGAATTTTCAAATAGTTGAAAATTGAAGAATATGCTTATCGGAACTTTTCGGTTTTCTATTAATTTTCAGGGAATAATTAAATTAAAATTTGCAGTTCTCATAGATTTTTCCGCACAATTCAGAATTTTCAATGACGAAATTCCTTGAAATTTAAGTGGAACTTAACTGTGATAAAAATTTCGGAAAATTGTACTGGAGCTAAAAAATTTTTAAAGTGTAGAAATCGCTGGACTAGTCGAAAATTGACGATCATCTATATAGATGAGAATTGACGGTCAAAATTTATGCAGTCATTTTATGCTTATGGCCAATCGTCATCTCTTTTTCTGGCCATATGCTCAGACTCTCGGCACGGTATTTGCCGGTCATGACAGTGGTCATTGACGGTCATACTTGTGACTCACATCTCTACTTATACCAACTAATAGGTAATTCTTACAATTGGTGTCCTTTGCACTGACGATGAGAAAAATATATATTCCGTCCCGGCGGGCGCAAAGTTACATTTCCCTCCCGCTTCGCGGGAGGGAACTCTAACTTTGCGCCTACGCCGAGACGGAAAATCGCGTTCTAACGACGGGAAGTAAAATAAAGGACCCTCAGCCGCGTGCTTACCAACCTCGCCTTCGGCTCGGCTGGTAATTGCACTGGCGGCTGAGGATCCTTTATTTTCCCTTCCTAGGTTAGAAATATACTATTGTGCATCAAGGAAAAGTGCGGGAAAATCAAGACTTTCCGCCCGAGGTGGACATGCGATTTTTTAACACGCCTGAAAAGGAAAGTTCGTATTTTCCTCTTTAATGAGCAGGAGGAAAGTATGAACTTTCCACGCAGGAGTGTAAAAAAATATATTTTTGCCAAATATCCATTTACTTGAGAGAAGTATTTATTTTTTTAAAATCGAATTTCTCTATCAGAGTCATTCCCATACGAGCCTGGTTAGGTTTCAATTATGACAATCATGTTGCTCTAGAGGAACACTGCTGTACTACATGACCTTCGATGAACTCCTTCAATAATTATTCATTTTTCCTGAATTTCTTATTTTCTAGAGGGAAGAATGTTGATTAATTTTTTAATGTTGATAATTATTGAGGGAGTTCACTCAAGATAGATGTAGCTAACATGATCATCTTCTAGAGCAATATAATTGTCATAATTGAAGCCTAATGAGGATTGTCTGGGAATGATTCGACAGGAAAAATATGGTATTGAAAAAATGAATACTTCTCTCAACTAAATGGATATTTGGCAAAAACAATTATTTTCTCAGTGCACTAATAGAACGGATTAGTTATTGTTAACGAATGGATTTTCGTTGGAGGTTAGGGTCTATTCGGTCTCACCAAATGTTCATTGCGGTTATGGCCCGGTTGGAGGGATTTTTTTCCGAGTGCCAATTTCCCCGCCCCCCTCCAGTTTGCGGTCAAAGCAAGAAGCTTTATCCCGACCATAGCTATGTCGGTAACTGCGGGAATGGCAGGAACCCAGGGTGACATATAAAAGTGGGGCTTGGAAGGGGCCCCGCAGTTTTTGTTTCTTATTTTGTTCGTGTTTATTTTTTCCGGTAGATCTTCTCATGTTTCTTATGAAGTTTTTGAGAAATATTTCCGATTTTCGAGAGAATTCTGCGGTTTCTGCGAAAATTCCTAAAAATTTTCGCAGAAACGTTCTAGTTTTCGAAAAAATTACAAAGATATTTAGAGTTTTCAAACAAAATTCGAGGAAATTCTAGGGTGTCCGAGCACGTACGAAGAAATTCTTCAGTTTTCTAGAAAATTCCAGAAAAAACTTGGGTTTTCGAGACAGTTGTAGATAATTCTTAGGTTTTCGAGAAAATTCTCGGAAAATTCTCCGGTTTTTGAAAAAATTAGAGGGGGCGGGGTAATATGGACAACTGAAATAAAATGGACACTCAAAAATTGGCGAAAAAATTTTTTTTTGCAAAATTCAAAATTTTATAAATTGATTCATTGGGCATTATGGACGCACCTGATAAATCTGTATGGACGGAACTAAAATGAACACTCAAAACATTTTCAATAATTGATTTTTAAAAATTGCTTCTTGGCAAAGTCCACAACTTAGAAATTATTCAAGAGTGGGGTAAAATAGACATCCGAAAAATTTGGTCCTATTCCAAAATAAAGAAAATTTTTAAAGGACATTTTCCAACAGAATCGTGTCGATATCTTTGTATAAAGAAAAATTAGAGTTGGGAAAGATGTTAACGAACAAACTTCGACTTTATTAAATTTTCCATTGAAGTTTGAAATATAAAGTAGCTTTGAATTTCCTGTTTTACTCTTGAAATAACTTTGAAATTATTAATTTTTTTTCAATGATCAATTGCACGCCCTATGCTTATATGTATACCACATTCACACAGCATTAATCAAATTATAACCACTAGTTCCATCTATACGTACAAAGAGGCACCATGTCAGGTATTGATAAGGCAATGTTGGATAAGCCATTGAGCGAGATATCAGTCGGTCAATTCCTTGCCATGATAGATCCCACGATAAAGGAAACGATCACTTTATCGGTCAAAGAGGCTATTGACCCACTGAAGGTTCAAGTTGATGATAACACAGAGAAGATTCGATCCTTAACAGAGGAGAATCTCAAACTCCAACAAACTGTCGAGGCACAGGCAAAGATGATCGAAGATCAGAAACGTCAAAATAATCTCATAATATATGGTCTAGCAGCACCTAAAGAAACCACTGGTTTATTCGAGACACTGTCTAAATTCCTGGAAGACAATCTGGAAATTTCGCTTCGGCTACAAGATGTCAACTACGTAAGAAAGCTCGGGATCGATCGAAGAGACAAACCCAGTCCCATCATCCTCTCACTGACCTCTTTTAATACTAAATTACAGATACTCATGAAGACTTTTAAACTGAAGGGGACCAGGGTGTCAATATCAAGGGACTACGACAAAATCACTGCTGCAGCTCGCAAGGAATGTCTGCCCATAGTCCAGAGCCTAAAACATCTAGGCTTTGATGCCAAGCTCAGGGATGCTGACATATTAGTCAATAATAAAAAAATAACCAAGGAAGAAGCTCTACAACTGAAGAAGAAGTGGTCAACAGGGAATGACTCCAACAGATCCAGCTCTTTCAATAAATTCAAAAAAGCAGAAAGAGGAGAACTCAAAGGAGCAACAGAAGAAGTTTTTTCGTCCTAGCCCCCTCTCTGCCTTCGCCTACAACAAATAATTTCCCCCCTTCCCTCCAGTTTACTCAAGATCCCATGTACATAAAACCAATCGATTCCCCTCCCCTTCTCACACCGAAATCATCTGTATCCAAAAACACTCACACTCCTATCCAACCACGAAGCAGATCCATAGCTTTTTGGAATGTAGAAGGCATCAAGAACCTGTTCAACCTCGACAAACCCATGATGAAATTTTTTTCCAATCTTGAATTATTTGGCATCGCGGAATCCTGGTGCGATCGTGAGATCTCAGCATTCCCCAGCTTCCTATCCAACTTCCAGTCGTTTCAATTCCCAGCTAAAAGATCTTTTTCCACGGGCAGACCGTCAGGTGGTCTCATCCTCTTCATAAAGAAGTGCTTAACCAGCAATACTCCGGTCATCCAGACAACCACGGAAAACCTCGTAGTATTCTCACTGCAGATTGAAGGCACTGAGTTATTATTTTGCTTGGTATATTTCAACCCTGATATGGATGACGAGGTTGCTGTGAATGAGCTCTCAGATGCAGTTAGTACTTATAGTCAGATACCCCAACACTCCCTTCTTAATCATGGGTGATCTTAATGCGAGATTGGGTTGTTTGAATCAACTAGATCCCCATATCACTGAAGGAACACATTTGATACACTTACGATCAAGCCTGGATGAAAAAACAAGCCGCAGGGGAAGACTCTTGGAAGATGAATTGAGCAGTCTTGGGTTCTTACTCTTGAACGGCAGGACAATTCCCCAGCCAACTGGACTTTCATGCACCAAAGAGGGATGAGTATCATTGATACCGCCTGGGTAAACATCTCAGCCATCGACCATATTCAGGACTCTCAAGTCATTCCACATGGAACAAAGTCTCCGCACCTGATCTATAAGATCATCCTGAGTGGTTTACCTGAATCTCTTCCATCAACAATGAGCATCCCAACTCCGGCCATAACAGAGAAATACGTGTGGGCGAAATCAGAACAAGAATATCTCATGTATCTTAGCTGTATCTGTGATGCTTGGGACTCTTTTACCAGCCGTACCGATGATCCGACTTCTCTGGATCGACAAATGGAGGGAGCCTTCAAAGTAGCAGCAACGCGAGCTAATCTCTGCAAAACCTTCAATCCTGATAAACCCTACCTTGGGCAACCCTCCAGAGTAGCGGCTCATTGCAAGGATCTCAAAGAAAACGTTCGCCTCTTATTCAAGATCGCCAGGGACTCGACTTTTGAGAAGCAGCATAGAGACAACTATCTCACAGCTAAAAAAAATCTAGCTTCCACTATGAATACGGTGGAACAAGATAACAGAGCGGCGGAAATTGCGGCGATCTCCAATGTCCGCAACACACGAGAGTTCTGGTCCACGTACAGAAAGCTTTCTTCAAGGCCACCCTCCACTTGTCCCCTGTCAATAGAAAGATGGGAGAGCTTCTACCTGACTCACTACTCATCGGAGTTCATCGACATCCCAAGGAATTGTTTCCAGACGATACATCCATCACTGGACCTGGATATCTCCTTCGATGAGGTGTATAAAACTCTATCGCAGCTGTCAAACAACAAAGCGCCTGGACCGAACGGTTTAGCGAACGAGTTTTATAAGAGTCTTCCACCACCAGGCATCTCTGCACTAAGTACCCTCTTCAACAGAGTACTGGAAACAAGCATAGTCCCTGAAGGCTGGGGAATGGTCAAGACGATAGTTCTGCATAAAAAAGGAGACAAACTCGACCACAACAACTACCGGAATATTGCGTTATTTAATTGTATCTCGAAGATCTACACTCAAATAATTGCAAACCGCATGCAGAACTGGTGTGAGGATCAGAAACTGCTCCCTGAATATCAGTGTGGATTCCGTCGGAACCGAGGGTGTTCTGACAACCTCTTCAGTCTGCTTTCGGCCACTCAAATAGCTCTGAGCCAGCCCGGCAGATACCTGTTTGCTATCTTTGTCGACTTCAAGCAGGCGTTCGACTCAGTAGAGCATCATATGCTATGGGACAGAATGAGGAGTCTTGGTTTAGGCTCGAGAGCTTTGAACCCAATAATGGATCTGTACGAAAAGCTTCGCATGTTTTACGAGATCAATGGTGTAATGTCGAAAACAATGAGAATCACCAAGGGTACACCACAAGGAGAATCTCTAAGTCCGCTACTATTCGTCTTATTCATCAGTGGCTTGGAGATACACCTTCGTGAGGCGGGGCTTTCAGGGGCCAGTTTGGGTGGATCCCTTGAACTGTTAGCACTAGCATTTGCTGACGACATCGTCCTTCTCGCGGATTCAGCGCAGGCCNTGTCTTTCAATTTACGCTCAACTTTTCCACAGAGTTGAGAATTGGGTTTTTTTCAATAAGATTCAGATAGAGCTGCGAATGCATTACATGACCCATAATATGACGGTTATGTGACCATCATTGACAGTCATATGACGAGACGTTTTCCACAATTGTCACAATTTCCCCACTCTTCTATGACCGTCACAATTGGCCAAGAAAAAATGACAGTCATTTTTTATCTATACAGATGCGAGCTCATTTTTTTATTATCAATTCATCTTTGAATTCATTTTGCATTAGCCTAATGTGCATTTTGAAATCAAAATTACGGTCATTTTCCATCTATCTAGAGATGAAGCTATTTTATTTATGACAGTCACAAATTAGAAATGAGTTTGACCGTCATTATGTATTCATATAGATGGTTTCACAACAATTTGCTTAGAAATTATTTGTGGCGATCATTTGTAATTACAACATTTGTGCGTCACATGACCGTTATTTTTTGGTCACATGACGCGATCTCAAAAGTGACTGTCATTTTGCATCTCCAATTTAGCATCATTGAGAAGCAACAATGCTATTTTCAAAAGCAAAAAAATCATATTTTCATTTCTGAAAAAAGTTGAAAGTAGATTGAGAGATAATTGAATATCAAAAATTCATTTTTCAAATACAAACCGGAGAATTTTTTCAGAGTTTTTAGAAAACTGGATAATTTCCTCCAATTTTTTATAAAAATGCAGAATTTTCGCAAAATCTTTCATAAACTGGAGAATTTTCTCGAAAAATGGAGAATTTTTTCGAAAAATGAAGAATTTTGTCGAATTCTCTAGAAAACCGGAGGATTCCTCCGAATTTATTAGGAAATCGATGAATTTCATCGAATTTTCTAGATAATCGTAATTCTTCCGAACTTATTAGAAAATCGGCGAACCTCGTGCAATTTAATAGAAAATCGGAGAATAAGCTTGAATTTTCGTGAATTTTTTAGAAAATCGGAGAATTTCCTAGAACGTTCCCAAAAACCCAATAATTCTCTCGATTTTTTTAGAAAACTGGTACATTAATTCAAAATTTTTAGAAAATTGAAGAATTTTTTTGATTTTTTTTTGAAAAACGACGGATTTTCTCGGAAACCGGAGAATTTTCTGGAACGCTCTCGGAAACTTGGCTCTTGCGGACCAAATTGAGAGTTGGACTCTGGATAATTTCTGGTTTTTGAGAGAAAATTCAGGGTTAGTTGAAAGTTGGAGTGACGAGGCGTAAAATGCTTTTTATGTCAGTCACCCTCTTTACTATCAATTTTACTATCGGGATTGATTTGATTTTTGAATTTCGATTCTCAGGTATCTCTGAATGTACCCTCAACTTTTTTGAGAGATGAGAGTTGGATTTTTGGTTCTCAATTGTCTCCCAATCTACTCTCAGTGAATTGAGAGTTAATTGAAAATCAAGAATCCAATTCTCAACTTTTTTGAAACAATTGAGAAATTATTGAGAATCAAAAATCCTATTTTCAGTAGTAATACCACTAGTGCTTCAAAATTATCGGATATTTAAAATTATTCGGATTGTGTCGAATTTTGCTGGTTTAAAATCTCGAGTACTAAGCACGAGGGATTTTTCTGCAAAATTTCATACACTCGTTCCTCGGTAACGAAGCTATCGCAAAATATCCGATTAATTTTGAAGCACGAGTGGTATTTGACGGATTATTTTTCCACTTGGATTTCGGCCAAGCAGAGTGCAGTGAACAACATCCGGATACATTTACACAGCCATACATTTATAATCCACTTTTTTGTTTATCTGTCACACAGAATATTACACGTAAAATGCGTTGAAAGATGAGAATCATTTGAAAAGCTACTAGTGAATTTCCGTCGGAAATTATTTAGAAATTTGCAAAATATAACTGTTTGACAGCCTCAAATACTGCTAATAATCAACATTCAAATGTCAAAAAGTTTTCGAGAGAATTCTCCGATTCTTTGAAACATTCGAAGAAATTCGCCAGTTTTTTAAAAAATTCTAGAAAATGCTGGGGTTTTCTAGAAAGTCACGGATGAAAAATTTTAACCCGCAATTACTCGCTCAATGAGCGCGGCGCCGCCTGTTTTTGTCTATTTATATTTTAGTGTTTCTTGATGCTCAAAAATCCTGAAAAATTAGAGTTCCTAGTTCTATTTTTTTATTGAACGTTGGCATTGTCTGTTTTTTTCGAAAAATTTGTTTAGCTCCAAAAACAAATGTCGAATGGACAGGAAAGTGCGCCGCGTCGCTCCGTCCGGTGCGAGTGAATCTCTGTCGACCACTCGAGTGAGCTACAGAGTTGCCAGATACGGCGAACGGTAGAGAGCCTCTCTCCCCACTAGACCTAGCCTAAAACCGCCGCCCGTCGTTACCAACCCAAGTAACCTAAACCCGCCTAGGGAAAAGCGCAAATCGCTTGAAATACAGCCGCATTTTGAATATTCGAAAATATTAAAATGAGTATCTACTATTTTCCGGTTGGAAAGTAAAAATTATCATTGCGCCTATAAGGGGAAAACCGGAATAAAAATGAATCGAGGTGTATTGATTATTATTCTCTTTTTTTAAAATGAAAAATAGAGACCAATATCACTTTAGTGCTATAAGTTATAACATATTATCACAAACAAATATTATAGCTATTAATCTTTGGAAAAGAGTATTATACGCAATAAAATAATAAAAGTTCTGCTGTTCACAACTCGGCAGATGGGAGCGTACAGCTCTCAGCTTCGTCAGTACTGAAGAGTGTCAGGGTCTCTTCCAATACGTCAATCTCGTCAGCATTTTGCGAAGATCCAGGGGCATCGCTTTTGGGAATCTCGTACATTTTAGCGGTAAATAATTGGAACATCTGTTGAGTAGGCTCAAAGGAAGTACAACAGAGTTTTCTCACGTAACAATGAATACGAATCCTCAGAATCGCAGTCAACATATCGATCTGCATTTTATTCCTACACTTGGTTTTGACGCAATTCATCACTGAGAAAACTCTCTCGACCACTGCATTGCTGACTGGCAGCGAAAGCATTTTTAAAAGTGTTCCAGCCAACTCCTTGACCACCTGTCGACCACTGCCATTTTTAAATGTATAAGCATGAGACCAGAATTTGGATGTATCATTCAAAATTTCCCTAGAAAAATGGTCATTCCAAGGAATCAGATTGATGTCTCTCAACTGATTATCGATTGCTGTGAGATTACTGTCCTGGATGAATACCGGTGGTATATCGTTAATTGATGGTTTGGTGGCTGGAGACAAAACTTTCACCGATGCAAACTTTGAAACGTCTTTCAAGATTTTCAAATTGTTCGGCATACGGTTCAGAAGCTGCTCACATAAAGTCATAAGGTATTCTCTGCATCTTCGAGACACTTCTGTGACAACCTCTGGTGGTACTTCGTCATTTACGGCTGCACGATGAAATTCCACTCCCAGATCGACTTCGTCGATTGACTTCAGTGCTAGCATATTATTCAGTGCTTCACTAATTACAGTGACACACTGAGTAGTTTGAGTTTTTTCAATGAATAAAGGTTTAATAAAACGAGTAGCCACTGAGAGAATGAGCGTCCATAAACTATCGAAAAGTTCATAAATATCGCGATCCGTGCTTTGAAATAGAAGATTTACTTCAGTGACTCCCTGGAGGATGGATTTCAGGAAAAGTAAGTATAAGTGATTGGCTGGATCGTTATAAATTTGAGCCAAGTGTCTAGCAGTTAGACATTTGTCCTGATTTTTAGTAGCAATCATAGAAAAATGAGTCTTTAACTCCAACCATTGATCCAGAATACGTCTCACTACTCCATTATACGCCAGCCATCGTGTGTCGCATAGTTGTATTAGAGCCAACATTTTCTTGTTATTGTCATTGATAAGATTGAATAATGCCCGGTATTCTTCCATTCGTTTTGCACTCAGACAAAACCAATTTCGTGACTCGTATCAAATACTCCAAATGAGCAGGGAGAACGTCAGCAGCTGTCAGTAGATATATAGGGGCGGTTCTGGCCCAACCATTTTGGGAAGGGTCTGAGGATGCGCCGCGAGTGGGTGGTGGG
>NW_021681536.1:0-668 GCF_001412515.2 Diachasma alloeum
TTCCTAATGTGTGACAGCGAGGAGGGGGGAAACGTCAATTTGAGAATGGTTTAGAAACCCATTTTGCCCCATTTTTTAAAATTCCGCAATATATCATTGTGGGTTGTTGGGGCGGAGGGGGGGTATGTCACTCTGAAAATGACTGACAAACCCATTTTGCCCCATTTGTTGTATTTTACCTGATGAGCGCGAGGGGGCGGAGGAGTTCCCTTAAGTCAATTTAGGAAATGGCTCACAGACCCATTTTTCCCCATTTGTTGTTTTTTTTATTATTGAGCGAGAGGGGGGATGTCAAGTCGAAAAACAAACAAACCCATTTCGCCACAGTTTTTCCTAAAGAGCGCGAGGGGCAGGGGGGGGGACGACAATTTGGAAAATGACTCAGAATTCCTTTCTCCCCCATTCGTTGAATCCTTGAATTCATTATTGCGGGTTTTTTTTGGGGGGAGGGTGTAGCGAGTCACCGTGTTGAGACGGTCTTATTCTTTGTCTCAATTCACAGGTAGGATAGATTTCGGAGACGGAATTCATCTCCGAGATATACGCGTGCCGGTATAGGAGCGAGAGAGATGGCCAAATTGTTTCCGTTCACCCGTCGATCATCTCTTCTCCGGTGTCCGTGGTCAGCGAGTGTGTGGATGTAGCTCGACGCTACAGGTGGGGGGGGG
>NW_021681536.1:893-6942 GCF_001412515.2 Diachasma alloeum
TGTTAATGAGCGTAAGGAGGGGCGAGAGTCGCGAACCAGTAGGCGGTATGGACTTTTTGGAGAGTTAACTGTGGAAGAAATGCGAAGTTATCACGAGGGTCATACGTGGAAGACGATCGGCACGATTACAAGGGTAAAATGGGAAAAAGGATGGAAACGGAATTTTGATCCTCACGTTTACCCCGTTCGTCACTCCTATTTTACCTTTGTGATCCCTCGGGTTCCTCCGTTTGACCCTTCTATTGACCCTCATGATCACGACACTCGTCCCACTAGTTTGACTCGTATGTTGCGTTTGATTGTCGTAATTCCCCTAGAAGTCTCCCTCGTTTAACCCTCACGATCACTTCACTCGTCCCCCCTATTCGACCCGTGTGATCCCTCCACCAGTGTTCCCCGTTTGACCCATGTAATCATTCAACCAATCTCCCCCGTTCACTCAAGGATACGAAAAGTCGTCAGGACAAGTATTTTCCTACGAGGAAATTCGCCCCAAGTACCATTCGGCACCGGTGAAAAGTAGCTTTTTTTAGAGTGTAATCTCCAACATTGAACTTATCGGTAGCCTGAAAAGATGATTTTTCAAATTTTTCAAAAAGGGTGACGGACCCATTTTGGCCCATTTGTTTCATTTTCTTCATGTATAATGGGGCATGTAAATCCATGAATTTTGACCCAATTGTTTTACCCTCGCTAACCCTTCCCCAGATGGCAGAGGCGGTCACAAAAAAGGTCTCTAGGTGTGTGTTTAGATCGGTACAGAATCCCATTCTGAGTCGATCTGTACCCATTAATTCTGACCCCATTTTTTACCCTCCCACTAACCTTTTCCAAGATGGCGGATGAGGTCACAAAAAATGGTCTCTAGGGGTATATATAGATCGATTCAGAATCGAATCCTGAGTCGATCTGTACCCATTAATTTTCACCCCATTTTTTGACCCTCATACTTTTTTCAAAATGGCGGACGCGGTCACAAAAAAAGGTCTCTTGGGGTATAGATAGATCGATTCACAATCGAATGCTAAGTCGATCTGTACCCATTAATTTTCACCCCATTTTTTTGCCCTCATACTAACCGTTCTCAAGATGGCGGACGCGGCACCAAAAAAAGGTCTCTAGGGGTGTGTTTAGATCGATTCAGAATCGAATTCTGAGTCGATCTGTACTTATAAATTTCGACCCCATTTTTGCTTCCAAATGGAAGCATTGTATTCTTCAAATTCAAACCTTCCAGTTTTTCGTGGCAGATCCACTAAATATGGTCTGAAAAGTACAAATATGCTATTTTTAGAGCGTGTGTGTATGTATGTATGTATGTATGTATGTATGTGTGAGCTTTCTTTTCAAATTTGGTTTTTCGACGATGACTCAAAAAATGATTGTCCGAATCGATCCAATCAAGGCTTAAAATAGACGTTTCAATCCCATCTTGGTCGAGTTTAAAAATGGCGACGATCAGATAATTCGATCTTGAGTTATAACTAGTAGAAATTTTATTTTTCTTTTTTTAATGCTTTTTTTTACCCTTATTTTTGACCCTTTATTTTTTCTGACGCTAATTCTTTTACCCTCATTTTTTCTGACATTCATTTTTTGACCCTTATCGTTTGAGCCTCATTTCTTCTAGGGCTGTCAAATTATAAAATTCTCTTGAAATTTTCATTCACAATTTTATATCATTTCATGTAAATAATGAGGTTAAATGTCATAACCGGATCCTCTGAAATTGCTGACAGATAAATGAAAAGACCGAATAAACACCTCGATAGTTCATTAGAAACTATTTATATTTCTCCGCTTCCGAACCGATGGGACCTTGATTGATTCTAGAAACTAGTATGTTAAAATCATAGCTTGGAAAGGCACCATCGGCTTATAAAAGCATCATCACTAAATATACCCTCAACGGTTGTCACGTTTACTTCAATTTTAAGCTGTCTTAACTGTAAAATTAACAAAAATTGAAAAGTTCCTGAAGAATCACAAATTTTTTATGTCAATCCTCGTAATTTTTTAAATACAGAGTTCCCCACTGTTCAATTCATTAGAGTTTAAGGTTATTAATGCAAGAAAATAATCATTGTAACTAAAGATCCCTATCTCCCACCATAAAAATGAGAATGATTTCATGTCAATTTATTTACCTTAATGGCGCTTATTCAACTTTTCAACTTCTCGTGTTTCCTCAGCGCCTGATGAAATCTCCAACTAACCCCCCAAAAAACGACCTATAGTCCATCCTCAAGTTTTGCCTCTGTTGTTTCCGATAATAAGTCCTCAGAGATGGGACATTTTTTTCCATTAACATAGATTTTTAAATTCCCGAAAACAAAAAATAAATATTATTCAAGGTTCATAGCACTTAGTAGACCGATAGGCGCCCCGATCTTGCGTTGAGAAACCTTACATAATCGCAAATGATCACAACGGTCAAGCACGGTGGGGAAGAGTGGAGAGTCAAGTGAGAGGTACGAGTAGAGTCATCAAAGGGGGGAGATGAATGGAATGATCATTATGAGGGTCCAGTGGGGGTCACTCGTAGAGTTATGACAAGGGTCAAATGAAAGTTGCGAATGCATTAATCGTAAGGATCGAAAGGGGTTGACAAGTCGAGTGATGACGGGAAGTAGATGGAAAGGGAGAATGGAATAATCTCAAGGGCCAAATGATAGAGATAAGTGGAATCATCCTGATGGTCCAACGAGCGAAACCGATGTAGTGATCACACCAGCTAGATACGAGAAACGAAGAGAGTGAGTCATGCTTTACGAAGCTCAAACGTCGCAAAGGTTACGACGGGAAAGTCATGCATCGTGGAGAACAAACATCGCAAGAGTCCACTATTTCTCAACTCATCAGCACCATTTGACCCTTGCCATCATTCCCCTTATTTCCTCCTTTTGACCATTCTGATCACCTGACTCGTGCGTCACGTTTGACCCTCAGCACTCCGCCCGTCTCCCACATCTGACCTTCGCGGTCATTCTATTCGTACCTCCCATTTAACTCTGAGTTATCAGCCCACTCGTAACCACCGTTTCACCCTTGCGACCATCCCACTCGCCGCAACCGTTTGACCCTTGCGATCACTCCACTCCATGTACTTCTCATTTGATTCTCGTAATTACTCAACTTGTCACCCCACTTGACTTCTATGATTAGACCGCTCGTACCTCTCATTTGACTCTCAACATTCCCCTCGTCACAGCGATTTCAACCTTCTAACCACTGCACCTCCAAATCATTCTACTTGTTCCCCCCTTTTGACCCTTCTGATCACTTTACAGGTGGCTCACATCTGACGCTTGCAATCATCCCGCTCGTCTGCTCTGTCCGACTCTCGCGAGACTCGACCCGTACCTCTCACTTGACTCTCCATTCTTTTCGGCCTCGCTTCACCGTTGTGATCATTCCCCTTGTCACCCCGTTCTGACCCGACATTGGTCCGACTTCATATAATATAGGGGATTACCATGTTTGAACCAGTATCACGACCGAGCTTGAGCACTGAGCGTCGCGTGAATTTCCTGCGATATTCCTGGTGGACCCAGGAGTAAGTTCAGCTCTCTCTTTGTTCCAATAGTGGAGGGAAAAGAGAAAGTACATGTACTTTTTGACCCTTATGGGGAGCGAAGTCTCTACTTTCTACTTTTATATTTTTTAGAGAGTAGGAAGTCGTTATCGGGTGCGTCAGAATGGATTTGTGAGCCATTTCCCAAATTGACGTAATACTTAACGGTGGTGCCGCGAGGGGAAGGAAACGGTCAAAGATGACTAGGGTCATGTTCGGTTTTTTAGTCCGTATGGGTTGCAACCATCGTAGCCTGATCGAGTCGGACACTACACTCCTTATATCATCAATCTGGAGTGTGTTAGTGCGTAGAGTGCATTTTTCCGTTCATGAACCCCGAAAAAAAAAGAAAAAAAAAAGAAAATTTCCTCCTCCCCCCACTCGCGCTCATTAGGAAAAAAATGGGGCAAAATAGGTTCGTTTGTCGTTTCTCGACTTGACATCCCCTCTCTCGCTCATTAAGAAAACAAACCCCAAATGGGGCAAAATGGATCTGTGAGCTATTTCCCAAATTGACTTTCTTTCCCCCCGCCCCCTCTCGGCCATGAAGAAAATAATGGGGTAAAATGGGTTTGTTTGTTATTTCCCAAATTGACTTCTCCCACCCCGCCCCCTCTCGCTCATTAAGAAAATAATGGGGCAAAATGGGTTTGTTTGTTAACTCCCGAGTTGACCCCCCCCCCGCTCGCACTCATTAGGAAAAAATGGGGCAAAATGGGTTTGTTTGTCGTTTCCCGACTTGACATCCGTCCTCTCGCTCATGAGAAAAAACAAGCAGGGGTAGAAGCCTATTTGACAGAAGTCATGTGACCGTTACTCGATGCTTTTTTTTTCCTCTTTACCAATTACATTGCTAATAAGCTTCCGAATGGGAAATATTCCAATTCCACATATAAAAAATCAGTGGCAATTACTCACTCCTTAGTTTCAGTGCGACAAATACGGGTGAATGTAAATGGATCTGACCCATTATGGGTTTCACCAATAATTTCTGGGCCAATTCCTCTTATCATTGTAGTAGAATTGTCGACTTTGAAATTTTCCTTATTATGAAGAATCTAAATAATTGAACAAATGCTAAGACTATTGCAATCTCGTCAGAGTCTAGTCCAATAAAAATGCAGTGTTCGCGAAAAAATCCATTCCATCATTTATTCATATGATCTTCAAATTTCATAAGAAAACATCATTCTTTTGCAGTATTTCGCATGGTTTTCATAAATTATGAGTAATCCAAATAGCGACGCCTGTATTCTCAACTTTTTTTCTCCTCTGTGTCCCGATAAATTGTCAGAAACATACGTCATCATTTAATCAATAGATTCGTGATCCTAGTGATTACGTATGATGTTTCAAACAAAAATTTGTCATTTTCAACTTTTTAATATATTTTAGTTTGTAATATTTTCTCTTACATCATGATGAATTTAATAATTAAATTCATATTAGTACTCCTAATAATTAAAATATCTTGATGATTTTTATCTTATTCCGACTCAATTATTTCCTTAGACTGTATTTTTATTTGCCCATAAAGATTTATTTGCTGACGTGCATGTAACTCCCACTCAAACTCACACAGATCGTCTGCAGCAAATACTGAATCCGTTAAGCTCACTCTGTTTAATCTGTGTGAGAAATCAAGTTTATGAAACTTGATTTCCATCAAATATTAGATTATATGGAGTAAAAAAAAACATGGATTTGTATTATATGACTTTTGAAGTCATGTAGAGATGGAAAACATTGATAAAATGATAATTTGTGATTTTTAAGAAAAAAATGCGTTTCGGACGAATCACTCTATGCCAGGATATACTGAATCGATTGGCACAAAATTTTATACACGGATGTAGGCCAACCATGCAAAATAGTAGCCAGAATCTCAGATGTTTAGTCCATGTTTAACGCTCATTATAGAGCCCACATTGGATTTTAATTTACAAAACTAGAAAAACGGTGATATCTTGAAAACTTTGTATGGGCGGCTATGCATATTTTGATTGATCTTGATAGAAGATACCATGACGAATATTTTGAACAAAAAAAAGGTCAATCGGACCAGTAGTTTTGGAGATAATGAGCATTACAGTTTTTCACAAAAAGTTGAATATCTCCTAAACTACTTGTCCGATTCAGCTCATCCACAATCCTATTCTGTAATATCATAAAAACTATAGTCATACCAAATTTCAACTTTCTATCTTGAGTTTTCAAGGCGCTATCGTGCTTACAACAATTTTTTCATAAAAATGAAAAATGCCAATTATTATTCGGTTGCCCATGGTTTCATAGCAATATTATGATTCGATTCGACAGATATTGTCGCAAGGAAGATTTTGGCATCAAAAAAATTGAATTGGCTCATGTAGTTTTTGAGATATTCAGCAAAAAAGATTTTTGAGAAATTGCTGTATCTCCAAAACTACTGGGCCGATTGAGCTGAAACTGCGCCCAGAAATGCTCCAAAGTAAT
>NW_021681536.1:8060-10418 GCF_001412515.2 Diachasma alloeum
TCCCCCCCTGCCGCTCCCTCTCGTTCATTGAGAAAATTATGGGGCAAAACGGGTTTGTTTATCGTTTGCCGACTTGCTCATTCAAAAAATAAATAACAAATGGGGCGAAATGGGTCTGTGAGCTATTTCCCGCTTGACTCCCCCCCTACCCCCCGCCGCGGACAATAATGTATTGCGAAATTCGCCAAATGGGGCAAAATGGATTGGTGCTAATATTCCAAATCAACCCCCCTGCCCCCCCAAACCTAGCTAATATTCATAAGTGAAATAGAATAAAAAATATGTCTGCGACTGCTGACAGTTTCCCGCAGACTCGATAATTTAACACTGGCGCCATCTCGCGGCATTCTCCCATCTGAACTTCTTTACCACACAGCACACCATCAATAATTTCTCCTAATTATACAAAATAACCTATTAATGGGTATTAATTGGGACCAATTGTTTGTCTATCAGCATTTAAATAATTTTTTGATTATATTCCAATCATTTTTGGCCCATTTTTCGCCTTAAAATGACATCCATGCGCATCCATGCTACATCCATGCTACAACATGGATGTACCATGGAACCTCAATCGCCAGGGGTGCGCCAAGAAGAAAATTATTTTTCTCACTGGCCCATGACTTTTGTCGTAGTTTGTATTTTTTTGTTACAGAGATTAAGGGGTGCAACGGGAATCGATTGATGGGGAATTTAATTCTCCATCACGCCGTCTGGGTTTCATTCCTTAATATTAATTAGGCAGCAGATGAATCACCTGAAAAGCATTGAGAACATGTTGAGGACGAGGAGGGCATAAATTCCCCTTAGAAACTATCCCTGTGACAATGGGACTGCTAGTACTGCCGAGTTACCGAAGTAGCGAACTCGGCCAGACACCGAAATCGATCGCATCGCCCTCTCTGCCAGGAGGTCGTACTAGCCTCACGCTGGGGTCGGCCAAACCCCCGGATCTGAGCCTCTACTTTAGTCTATCCGCTTTGTGGAGAAGCTTCAACCGCAAAATTTCGTAGCGGTCGCGCATGAACTAATTTTGAGGCCGTACCTANTTAATTCTCCATCACACCGTCTGGGTTTCATTCCTTAATATTAATTAGGCAGCAGATGAATCACCTGAAAAGCATTGAGAACATGTTGAGGACGAGGAGGGCATAAATTCCCCTTAGAAACTATCCCTGTGACAATGGGACTGCTAGTACTGCCGAGTTACCGAAGTAGCGAACTCGGCCAGACACCGAAATCGATCGCATCGCCCTCTCTGCCAGGAGGTCGTACTAGCCTCACGCTGGGGTCGGCCGAACCCCCGGATCTGAGCCTCTACTTTAGTCTATCCGCTTTGTGGAGAAGCTTCAACCGCAAAATTGCGTAGCGGTGGCGCATGAACTAATTTTGAGGCCGTACCTATGAATAAAGCAGGGCATGAGTCCGAGAGTGTCGATAACGGCGTAGAGTGAGCAGAATCGGAGGAATCGGTGAGCTGGGAATGCTATGAGATGAAAGTTACAACGGCGTTCAAGGAAACGATATAGTTTTCAAGCGCCGAGTGGCCCCGCAATATTTGCGCTCAATTAAAAATTCATTTTTCCTCTCCCAATTAAGATGGAGAGATGAAACCAACGGCATTCAATTGAGGATTAAATACTCAATCGACCGACACCAGTTCCATCCCTCCATCCTCCACGCGGGAGTGGAAAACTCGCCTTGAAAGTCACGACGACGCAGAAGAAAACGATACAGTTTTCAAGCGTTGAAAGTCTCCGCAATCTTTGCACCCACTTAAAAATTAAATTCTTTTCTCCTAATGAAGATGGAGAGATGGAAGGAACGCCAATCGATTGAGAATTGAATTCTCAATAAATGACAACGGTTTCATTCCTTCATCTCAATTAGGGGAGGGGGCGAGAAATGAATTTTTAAATCGGTGGAGCCCCTCCGGCCTCACTCGACGCCGGAGAACCGTTCGGGGTTACTTCGCACTTTTGAAAATTCATTCCTCCGCTCTTAATTGAGATTAAGCAATGAAACCGCTGTCATTCAGTGAGAATATAATTCTCGATCGACAGGCAGTGGTTTCATTCCTTCATCTCAATTAGGGAAGGAGAAATCAATTTTCAAATCGGTGGAGCCCCTCCGGCCCACTCGACGCCGAACAATCGTTCGGGGTGACTCCGCGCTTTTGAAAACTGATTCCTCCGCTCCTAATTGAGATTAAGGAATGAAACCGGTATCCATTCATTGAGAATTCCATTCTCAATCGGTTGGCGTTCGTTCCATCTCTCCATCTTCATTAGGAGAAGAGAAATTAATTTTTAATTGGGTGCAAATATTGCGGAGCCTCTCAGCACTTGAAAACTG
>NW_021681536.1:10581-11576 GCF_001412515.2 Diachasma alloeum
ATTCTCAATCGATTGGCGTTCGTTCCATCTCTCCATCTTCATTAGGAGAAGAGAAATTAATTTTTAATTGGGTGCAAATATTGCGGAGCCTCTCAGCACTTGAAAACTGTATCGTTTTCTTCTGCGCAGTCGTGACTTTCACTGCGAGTTTTCCACTCCCCCATGGAGGATGGAGGGATGGAACTGGTGTAAGTCGATTGAGTATTTAATCCTCAATCGAATGCCGCTGGTTTCATCTCTCCATCTTAATTGGGAGAGGAAAAATGAATTTTTAACTGAGCGCAAATAATGCGGGGCCACTCGGCGCTTGAAAACTATATCGTTTCCTTGAACGCCATTGTAACTTTCATCTCACAGCATTCCCAGCCCACCGATTCCTCCCCTGACGTGATTTCTATCCCCACTCTACCTCTGCTCACTTTACGCCGTTATCGGCACTCTCGGACTCTTGCCCTGCCTGATTCACAGGTACGGCCAGAGATTAAAGGGGAGATGAACAGGGCCAATGTAAAGTGTTCAACAACAAAAATCGTAGCGGTGGCGCATGGACTACGATGGAGCGTACGGAACTGTTGGTATGATAGGGCCCGAGCATAAATTTGTCGATAACCGGAAAGGGGTTCTCAATACGGTAGCTCCTCGCATTTTGTAATAATTGTCAGGAATGTAAAATCGAACATATTATAATCAATAGTATAATGAATGCACAATCTAATGATCTAAAAGTCTTTTCCTTTTTCTCGACATATTTATCATTGACACGTAGGTCAAAAAATTCATAGAAAATCCCAGCGCTGTCGCTGGAAAACTCTATAGTTTTCCAGTGATTCTATTGAATAATTGTGCAGATTTTGTTTTTTTTTTACTATAGTAATGTTCGATTATATATATTTATTCCCCCCCTGAGTGAGAAAGGAATATGCATCGCGCTCGCTCTCACTCATTGTCGTCTCCGTCGCGCTGTCACGTGCCCGTCCTCCACCAAAATTAACGAG
>NW_021681536.1:11755-11993 GCF_001412515.2 Diachasma alloeum
GTTTTTTTTTTACTATAGTAATGTTCGATTATATATATTTATTCCCCCCCTGAGTGAGAAAGGAATATGTATCGCGCTCGCTCCCACTCATTGTCGTCTCCGTCGCGCTGTCACGTGCCCGTCCTCCACCAAAATTAACGAGTGAGAGTGAGAAAGAAAATGGAGAAGAAGGAGATAGAAAACATCCCAACTCGTTTGAAACGGTTGGAACGTTTTCGTTGTTCTCCAGCGATCTACA
>NW_021681536.1:12017-12473 GCF_001412515.2 Diachasma alloeum
CAGATTATTGCGAGATTTAGATGAATGGTTTGCCTCCTTCAGTGACCATCAAAAATTGTCTCCAATCGACAATATCTTCCGATGAAATGAAACGATGTGAATGAATCAAGTATCAATTTGAATCTTTAAAAAATTAATCCAGAGTGAAAAAAAATCCCGGCATTCCACTCTGAGATTTCTCTCAGAGAAATTGTGTTTACCGAGAAAAAAAAAACGTTGTTCCTAGGAATCGATGTGTCTTTTTTAGGCAGCTGCATTTCTGAAATGCAATGAGCAAGCAATGTTAAAATTAAGTCATTTTATAAAAAATTTCTAGTGACATGATCCTGAAAATCAAAGGAAAGTTTTGAATTCAGGAATGATGTCTGTAGGTTTCAGTAATATTTTCGCGGACATTCCGGGAACATTTATTGGGAATTTTTATCGCGTTGCCGTAATACAGAAATTTCAAGGAAT
>NW_021681537.1:0-315 GCF_001412515.2 Diachasma alloeum
TCCGCCATTAGTTTCATACGCCCAAATCACAAATTCCATAAAAAATGGAACCTGGATCGCAAACATTCGTATGTTAGACCGACGTTCATTAGACTAGTCGGAAATCCGTTCGGGGTTTCTTCGCGCTTTTGAAAATTCATTCCTCCGCTCCTACTTGAGATTAAGGAATGAAACCGCCATCATTTATTGAGAATTTAATTCTCTATCGATCGGCATCGGTTTCATTCCTTCATCTTCATTAGGGGGGGAGAAATGAATTTTCTAATCGGGAAAGCCCCTCCGGGCTCACTCGACGTCGGAAAGCCGTTCGGGGTT
>NW_021681537.1:443-614 GCF_001412515.2 Diachasma alloeum
TTTGAAAATTCATTCCTCCTCTCCTAATAGAGATTAAGAAATGAATCCACTGTCATTTATTGAGAATATTATTCTCGATCGATAGATGTTGCTTCCTTTCCCTCTCCGCAATTAGGGGCGGGGGGGGAGAAATGAATCTTCCAATCAGGGGAACCCCTCCGGACTCACTCG
>NW_021681537.1:888-1178 GCF_001412515.2 Diachasma alloeum
TAATTAGGGGGGGAGAAATGACTTTTCCAATTGGGCGAGGCCCTCCGAAGAGCCGTTCGGGGTTACTCTGCGCTTTTGAAAATTCATTCCTCCGCTCCTACGCGAGATTAAGGAATAAAACCGCTGTCATTCATTGAGAATTTAACTCTCGATCGATCGACGTCAGTTTCATTTCCTTCTCTCAATTAGGGGGGGGGGGGAATGAATTTTCCAATCGGGGGGGCCCCTCCGGGCTCACCGTTCGAGGTTTCTCCGCGCTTTTGAAAATTTATTCCTCCGTTCCTATCTGA
>NW_021681537.1:7043-45562 GCF_001412515.2 Diachasma alloeum
GGGGGGGGGTTGACAATGATTACTTACCGCAGCTTTAACTAATAAATGATGATTGTACAAACGATAATAATATCAAATTCGTAATGTACAAACGATTTCCTTTGAGATAGATCCCTAACTTGAGCTGATTGAACAGTTTGAAATTTTTGTCGGCTAGAATCATGCCAAAACTTCATTAATTTTTTTAAATTAATTGGTGGGTGTACAAACAAAAAAAATCACTGTACAATCATGTACTAACGATGTACAATCGAGTACATAAGATCATTTTTCTAATTAGTGACCTACGTCGGCTAGGTACCTGGGGGTCAGTTCCCATAAGCCTGAGCAATCTCCCCTATTATCTCTGGTTGGGCGTTTTGCAGCAGTATACTCAAAGAGGATTGACTAAATTAGAGGCTCAGATCTCTGGGTTGGTCTGACCGCAAGCCAGGGGGGTGACACTACACCATATTGCCCTTAGATAATCACGTCCCCGTTAGCGTGGCTTGCTTGGCATGGCGCTGCTTGTCATGCGGAGTCGGTGTTTGACAGAACTAACGTACTACATAACCTTCGCAACATTATAATCATTCCGAATATCTTATATCGTTGAAAAGAAATAAATAATTGAGGAGTAAAAAATCAGTGTACAACGTGTATTGAAAAATGCGTATTTTGATGTCTTCATAGTGAATTGT
Source organism: Diachasma alloeum (assembly GCF_001412515.2). Classification (NCBI taxonomy): domain Eukaryota; kingdom Metazoa; phylum Arthropoda; class Insecta; order Hymenoptera; family Braconidae; genus Diachasma; species Diachasma alloeum. Next base: position 7,724 of record NW_021681537.1, read on the forward strand.
TAATGTAGAAAACATGCCGTGCTGTGCTGTGAGTAAGTGTAAGACTGGATATAAAAACAATCCCGAGAAAGGAAATTTATGCTTTAGTCAGCATATGCATGTGTATGAATGTGTGTGCTTGCTCACGCTCGTGCAGTGGACAATTGTGTAGGTTGCACAGACCCACCGCCACAGCTGAGTTTCCGAGCACTTCCGAATCGTTATGTCGGTGTATTCGTGACTGCCTGATATGTTTGCCCCTTGAATAACATCTGCTAGGCCAAGATGAAAAGATTTCTCATACCATTAAACAAGGCAGTCGACGCAGAGCCTCAACAACGCAACCTACCCCTTACAGACGACTTAACCTATAAAGATTCAGACTCTTTTGACACACATCTAACCAGAAAAAAACAAAAATTGAATAACAGCAACAAATGTGAGAGTGATTCCGAAAATATCCCTACTCAAGATAAAGAGTCAAGTAAGATTTCCTACAAATCATTGAAAATCATGCCAGCCTCGTTATTATCTTAAATTTTATATTCTCTCGCTATTAGTCTTTTTAGATCAAGATTTGCCCGTCTCAAAAAGTACATGGGAGCGGTGGAAATCTCAGTATCCTTGGATTTCTCTCAGTTCATCCAGGAAAGTCGTGTGCTTAATCTGTACTGAAGCTACAGAGAAGAATTTATTATTAGGAGATTCTTTAACGTGTAGAAGTGGAAGTATTTCACTAGAGGCATTTGTGACAAGTGGATTTAATTGCTGGACCAATGCCATAACTCGTTATCGTAATCACGAATCTAGTTCTTTGCATACTGAGGCAGTGAATGCAATTAATAATTTTAGGAAACGAACAAATATTGCTGAACAAATCAGTACGACAAAGCAGAGAGAAATGCTTGATTCTCGTACTGCCTTATCAGAGATTTTTCATACTATTTTAATGTTAGCCCAACAAGGTCTACCTCTTCGCGGTAACAACGACGAGCGTTCTAACCTCCTTCGAGTTTTACGATTGCTAGCTCGACGCGTACCTGAGTTACAGACGTGGTTAAATCGAGAAAGGGAAATGGCTGAGCCATGATATCGTTAATGAAATTTTGGAAATTATGGCTAATGAGGTATTGAGAAAAAATTTGGAGGTGATTATAAATGAGAAGTATTATGTTATAATGATTTGATGAAACCTCAGACATTTCTAGAGTGGAACAAGTTTCAATTTGTCTTAGGGTAGTGCATACAGATCTATCTGTCGAAGAATTTTCGGGGGATTTTATTCGACAGAGGATACAAAATCGGAAACATTATTCAAGCTCGTCGAGATTGCATTACTCCGATATAATCTAAACTTTTCTAACATGCGTGGTCAGTGCTACGATGGGGCAGCCAATGTAAGCGGACACAAGACAGGTCCTCAAACACGTATCAAGGAAGTAGAACCGCGTGCTGTGTACGTTCATTGTGCAGCTCATACGCTCAATTTAGTTGTTCAAGATGCGATGGAATGCGTTCCATGCGTAAGAAATTTTCTAGGAAACATGAAAAATCTAATTGATTTTCTTTGAGATTCGCCTAAGCGGTTAGCTGCTTTCAAGAAATTGCAAACTTCAGATAATCCGAACTTAGCAGCATTCTGTCCAACACGGTAACGTTTACAACTATCTAGAATGAAAAATTCTCTGTTTTGGCAATTTGATTCAGGTCTCTTACGATTTATTTTTCTCTGGTAGTTGGTGTATTCGCGTGAAGTCACTGAAAACAGTCCACGAAAATTACTCAGTGATTATGGAATTTCTCGAAGGCTACAAAGACGATTGTCAAAATAAGGATGTCTTCGCCAAAGTGGAGGGACTTCTGCATCAAATGGAATCGTTTGATTTCTTCTTTCTTTTAACTTTGTCGATTGACGTTTTTGAACAAATCGAAATTTTGAACACAGAGCTGCAACGAGTTGATCTGTGTATAAAAGAGTCGAACAACAGAGTGCAAGTCATGAAATCAATATTGTCTGCGTCTCGTGATTCCAAATTTTCCTCAATTTGGGAAAAATCCATGGACGGCATCACTTCCCTCGATATTGAGGAACCAAAGATCCCGCGCTTACGAAAAATCTCAAGGCGCATGAACAGAGACAGTTCTAGTAAGGCACACGTCTTCAGCACCCCAGAAGAGTATTTTCGGAAAACTTACTATGAAGTCTTTGACCAAGTTATGTCATCATTAAATACTCGATTTGAGTCAGAGACGATAAATTTCCTTAATAAATGTGAGGACTTTATTCTGGGTAAAGGCGAAGTGACTACCGAAGAGATCACGCAAGTGTACAATACAGGAAGCGCCGATTTCAATGCAGGATTACTGGAACGTCATCGTGACACTTTTCTCGATGTTTCTACTCGAAAAGAGGCGAAAATTGACTCCTTGAAAGATATCGTCATGNCCCTTGAAAGATATCGTCATGTTCCTGAAGCACAACCCTGCGCTCGCTGACATGATTCCAGAGTTCAAAAGACTGATCCAAATATTGTTGACGGTACCTGGCTCTACGTGTACAAATGAGCGCTCCTTTTCTACATTGAGGCGTTTAAAGACATATTTACGTTCAAAAATGTTACAATCTCGATTGAATCATATTGCAATATTGCATATTTATGACGAGTTAGCTTCAACCTTAGATGTAAATGACTTGATGGATGAATTTATCTGTAGAAATAAGAGACGAAAGGAGACATTTGCAAGGGGGATGCCAAAGAAGCCTGTTAAACATTTATAAAACTGATGAACCTCTGAAAAATTCGAAGATTAATAAGATTATAAGAATAAAAACACGTTCACAAGTACTTTCAGGCATTGATTTCCCCTCCCGCCACCCAATCCCCCCCCTCCCCTCCAAATCTCTTACTCATACTCAACACCTCAGATTTTCACGTCCCGCCGCCCCTGTCAGCTGGTCGTCAATCGTCACATTGGAATAATTACCAGGAAATAACTACAAAAATTCTGTTTGAGGAAAACAAGTGGCGTCTTTTTAAGTAGCGTCTTTTTAAGTGGCGTCTTTTTAAGTGGCGTCTCAATTATTAAATGAATCACTGGGATATTGCCATGTTTCGCTATTCGAATTAATTCGAATGGGTTTGAACGGTCAACTCGTTCAAACCAACAACTTTCCGATAAAATTAATCAATTTCCATATTTTCAAAAAATTAGTATCAAGTAATTAATATTAAACGATTTTTTTTTTAATTTCATAATTTTTATTCATAAAAAAAAGCTCAAAAAAATATGTACAAAAAAAAAAGTCGAAAAAAATATCACAGTACAATTTGAATATCACAAAAAAAAAATCATGAATAAAATGTTTCAATAATAATGATTATCGCGGTGGAATCGTCCACGATATCCCCCCCGATATCCACCGCGATATTCCCCGCGATATCCGCCATCGCCACGTCCGCCACCTCCACGTCCACCGCTCCCGCCACGACGGCCACCCCACGTCCTGCGGCTCCTGCCTCCATTGTTTCCCCGCTCTGTAATCACAAAATGATAATAATTATACATCAACGATTGCGATAAATATTTAGTTTTATATATTTATTTCAATATTATGTATTTAAAAATTTCAACTTACGTCTCTCCCCGTGTTGGTGGTTTTGGAGGAATGACCCCAAAAGTCCAAGGAAATCCCTTGGACTTTGTGGCCTACAGGCCACCAGCATAAATAACAGCTCGCGTTGCAGCTGCTGCTGTTGTAGTTGTCGCTGTTGTTGTTGTTGCTGCTGCTGTTGTTGTTGCAGCTGCTGCTGTTGCAGAAATCGGACCAAAGTTCCCATCAGTGGTCCGATTTCTGCATTGGCTTGCCCTTCCGCCCCCTCTCCGTTTTCCCTCTGGAGATGGGGAGCATCCGGGGTTGCCGGAAGGTCCAACCTCGGATTAATCCCCAACAACCTCTCCATGAGCCCCATGAGTTCTAGAAATGAAATCAATCGATTAATGATAAATATTATTAGTTTATCATGTTGCTGTTGGGCTCGAACCTCACCATTGGGAGTCATGGAATTATTTTTGTCCTTTTTTGCATTTATTCGACGCCTATTGTTATTATTTTTATTTCTTTCCTTGTTTGATTTTCGATTGACTGTCATTTTTTGTTCTTTACGGTTTTTTTTCACCTTTGGGTGGCTATTGGATATTTTGTTTGTCACTTCCAGCTGACACTTGAAGATTTCTCTTTTCTATTTCTCGCAATTATTACTATATTGCAGGAAATTACAATAGTGTAATAATGGCTTGAAATGCTGATATTCTTCTCTATAATTGCCTTCTTCCAATATTAGTATTGATTTCAATGTTGAATAAATAATCCGTTGAATCAATTAAATAGTTTGTCGCCTTCAGCTGACAATTGAAGTTTTCTCTTTCTTACTTCTAGCGATTATTATAATATTGCGTGAAATCACAATTGTACAATAATTGCTAGGAATAATGCTATTTTTCTGTCTGTTTTTATATTTCTGGGCGTTTCTCTTTGAAAATTATATTTTTAACTTCCCGACCCGAAGGGAGGAAGTTATTGTAATGACCCCGAAAATCGAATGTGGAAATTTAAGCATTTCTCCACGTTTCATGACCTTTGGAACCACTTCTGACCCTTTTCAGATACCTGTCCGTATGTGTGGATGTGTGTATGTGTGTGCGTACGTCTGTGACAAAAATTTTGTGCTACGATTCCTCCTGAACAAACGATGCGATTTGACTTTCTTTTTTTTTAATCGCTGTATTTTCATATGACTTTAACCTGATTAGATTATGGAGACGATCATCTCAGCGTTTCTCCAGTTTTTTCCAAAAAACATTTGGAAAAAAGTCGAAAATTAGCGTTTTTTTGTAAACGAGACCATTTCTCCGTGCATAACGATGCGATTTCAAGTTTTTTTTGTTAGAAACGAAAAAATCTTGATATAACGCACAAATCATGGAATACTGGAAGACATTTAATCAGCAGTTCACTAGCTTTTTTCGAAATCGATATACATTCAAGAAACAATTTTACTTTTCTGATAAATTACATCTTTTCTCGATGCGGAATACGGCGATGTGTGTGCATGGGAGTGTGTGTGAGTGTGAGCACGCGCACGGATTTTTTTTGTGTCGTAATAAGTACGAAAAAAAAACTTTTACTATTACTCTCCCATCAGAAAGTTACTGCACATAACAATATTGTAATAATAATGACTTACGGTGTAAACTGACGATTTAAATCGAAGATGAGCTGATCGCAGTTCACTATTAACTGATGAATCCGGTCTATACACAGCAATCAATACCTGTGTCGTTCACAGGTAGTTCTGTTTACATTTCTCGGATTATCCAACCTTTCTCTCTCTCTCTCTCTCTCTCTCTCTCTCTCTCTCTCTTACAAATAAGTATTTCCTCTATCGTTCGTATCAAAGAAAATTAACGATTTGTACGCGACAAGCACGCAAAACAATTTTCAGGTTTTTTTACTGAATTCCTTTGTTGGGCCGAGTTAATGAGTAATAACACTTTTCATAGTTGATTCACATATTAGACAATTATAATTACTCATTATTTTCCCACAAATCAGAGCTTTATAGATTGTCCACATTATCTCATTATTGCACGGGGAATGAAGCTGCAGTTTGCAGTCATAAATCCCTTAGAAATTCACATACATAGTTCACAGATCATTTCTGAAATGTAACACTATTTGGATCGACGGAAAATAACTAGAGAATCGAAATTCGTCGTCATTGATAGGAATATTGGCAGTAACAACAGATCGTTCTTCTTAAGGATGCCAATTGGGTCAAGTGCACAACTAAATTGATCATTTTTTTCAAAAACCTTGTATAATAAATTGTGTTAACTTGATTAATTCATCTCGCCAATTTATATTCAAATTGAGTTGGGATGTAATACATGTAAAATTTTCTTTTCATTTTTTTGACCAAAAAATATTTGTTTTTGCCATCCAGCCCTCTCCATCCAGCGCTTGATGGTACCAACAACAGTATGGCCACTGCTGCCATCGCCGTTCCCCATGCCCCCCACAATCCATTTGTTTGATAAAACAAAATCAAAAGTCGGCGAAAGTGTTCTTCTATTTTTTAATCATCTTTCTTGTAATTTTCCACTCTTTCCACTCTTTTCATGCTTGCTCAATGGTGGCAGAACTGTTGGACATCTTTGGTGTGCCAACTGTCACTTTGTGACATTATTTATATTTTCTTTTTGGCTCCTGCTACCGTTTATTTGTTTAAATTATCTGATTTTTTTACTCTTATGATTGAAAAAATGATAAATTGAACAAATATGCTTGCTCAACGGTGGCAAAGCTGTTGGACATCTCGGACGTACCAGCTGTCACTTTGCGACATTTTTTTCAATTTTCTGCACGGCTTCTTGTTACAGTTTATTTGTTCCTTTTATTTATTTTTCTCTCTCTGATGAGTGGAAAAATGGGAAATTGAACAAATATATCTGCCCAATAATGCCAGAGCCGTTGGACTTTGCTGATGTTGCAAAGACAGCTGCTGGGTTTCCAACAATCGAACTATCATAAATTTTTATGATAATTTGCATGATTTTCGGCTCTCAGCACTATTTATTGGCAAATTCCATTATTTTTGACACTGTAATTAGTGCAAATGAAGAAATAATTTCAGTGGAAATCCCTTTCCTTGCATGTCACTGCTATAGCCGTTGGATTTTTAACGAAACCAACTGTTATATGTTTTTATGACAATTTCGGGTGTATGTGGCTATCAGCAGTGTCTATGAGCATGGTAGAATGTTTCCATAACATTATTATTTATTTATATCCATTTATGTATATTTTATGGGATTTTGTACTTTTCACGTACAAATCCAAAAAACTAACCTCTGCGTGCGACGGGTTCCGTTACTCTTTAAGAATGATGATAGAGGCTTGTCGAGGGAATGCCGCGAGATGGCGGTAGCGTCAATTACCCGCTCGGATCGGTAAAGACCAGTCATCTGCCGAGTTAGCTGACGGGTGTGTTGCCGTTGTTGCCGCATATTGTGTTATTTCATTTTAGGTAATCAAAGTGCACAGAAAATAGGAATTGCATCGGATATATTTTCGTATGATTAATTTTAGATAATAATAATTATTGTTACATTGTTTTAATTTACTTTATAACGTATTTATTAGGGGGGGGGGGGACATGATAACACAGAGTTGAAAATTCTAGCGAAGGAGAGGGGATTTCAAAATGTATCTGAGCCACCCTCCATCCCTCCGTTTAAATGCGTTAATTAAATAAATTGAAAAATTTCGTTAATTAAGATTTCACGAGGGGGTGGAAGGAGGAGATACGACGGCGGAGGATCGCAAATTTAACCCAACAAGGGGAGGGGGTTGTTGAATCTGACTGAGCCACCCCCATGCGTTGATTAAATGGAAAAAAAATCTTAACAAAATAATGAAAATCACGAAAATTGATAATTTACGAGGGGTTGCAGGGAGAGGCAAAATGGCGCAGGGTTTCAAAATTCACTCAAAAAGGGGAGGGGGTTTCCGAATCTATTTGAGATTCCTCCTATCTCTCCATTTGCATGCGTTGATTGAATAAAAAAAATTGTTAGATAAAAAATGAAAATCTCGAAAATTGAGACTGCGAGGGGGCCGAAGGGGGAGGTACGACGACAGAGGGTTGCAAATTTTACCCAATAAAGGGAGGGGGCTCCCGAATCTGACTGAGTCACCCCCACGCATTGATTAAAAAAATTATTGAAGAAAAATTATTAACAGAAATCGTTAAATAAACAATGAAAATCGCAAAAATTGGTAATTTAAGAGGGGGTGCAAGGGGGAGGTATGATGACCGATGGTTGCAAATTTTACTCAACAAGGGAAGGGGGTTTCAGAATATCTGAGCCACCCTCCATCCTTCCGTTAGCATGCGTTGATTGAATAAACATAAATTAAATAAAAAATGCAAATCTCGAAAATTGAGACTTTGCGAGAGACTTGCGATCTATCTGAGCCACCCCCCATCCCTCCGTTAGCATGCACTGATTGAATAAAAAAAATGTTAAATAAAAAATGCAAATCTCGAAAATTAAAACTGCGAGGGGGTAAAAGGGGGAGGTACGACGACGGAGGGTTGCAAATTTTACTCAACAAGGGGAGGGGGTTTCAGAATTCATCTGAGCCACCCCCCATCCCTCCGTTAGCATGCGTTGATTGAACAAAAAAAAATTTGATTTTGCGAGGGGGCAGAAGGGGGAAGTACGACGACGGAGGGTTGCAAATTTTAGCCAACTATTGATTAAGCTTTCATGAGGGGGTGGAAGGGGGTGGTACGACGACGGAGGGTTGCAAATTTTACCCAACAAGGGGGTGAGGGCTCCCAAATCTGACTGAGCCACCCTCATGCGTTTATTTAAAATAAAGTTTTAAAAAAATCGTAAAAAAAATTCTTAAATAAACAATGAAAATCGCGAAAATTGAGAATTTACGAGGGGCTGGAAGCGTGAGGTATGATGAGGAAGGGTTGCAAATTTTACCCAACAACGGAACTCACTGAGCCACCCCCATCCCTCTGTTCGCATCCGTTATTTAAATAAAATTAAAAAATTTTGAATAAAAAATAAAAATCTTTGATAATTTAAATTTCCGGAGAAGGTGGAAAGGAGAGGGATGAGGGCGCAGGGTTGCAAATTTTACCCAACAGGAGGAGGGGGTTCCAGAATCTATCTGAGCCACCCCCCATCCCTCCGTTGGCATGGATTACTTACATAATTTAAAAAGTTCTTGAATAAAGAATGAAAATTTCGTTAATTAACATTTCACGAGGGGGTGGAGGGGGAGGTACGACGACGGAATGTTGCCAATTTTATTCAACAAGAAGAGGAGGTTCCCGAATCTGACTGAGCCACCCCCATGCGTTTATAGAAAAAATTTAAAAAAATAAATAAACAATGAAAATCGCGGCAATTGAGACTTTGCGAGGGGGTGGAAGGGGGAGGTGCGACGCGGAGGGTTGAAAATTTTACCCATCATGCGGAGGGGGTTTCAGAACCTTTCTAAGCCACCCCCATCCCTCCGTTCCTATGCGTTTTTTAAATAGATTCAAAAATTATTGAATAAAAAAAATAAAAATCTTGTTAATTGAAATTGCACGAGGGGGTGGAGGGGAAGGTATGATGGCGGAGGGTTGCAAATTTTACCCAAAGAGGGGAGGGGGTTTCAGAATATATTTGATCCCTTCGTTAATATGCGTTGATTGAATAAAAAAAATATATCAGGGCCGCGAGGGAGGAGGAAGGTTTAACCCTAACACTTTCTGATCGTCATATTTTTACCCATACCTTTTGAATCCTAGATTTTTACCCTCTATTCCTCTTCATCCAATGTTAGAACTTGTGAATTAAGGAAAATATACACATACATATAATAAGAATAGAACGAATGAATTTAAATTGATCTAATCATGAAGACAGAATCAGAACGAAAATAAAATAAAATGAAATAGTATACATTAATCTAGCGATGGGCGCGAAGCGCCCGTTCGATAGTATTGCAATATAGGGTTAAAAATGTAAAGGTCACAAAGGGAAACATTAATTGTTTACTGAATTATTAACTTAATAAACCATTAATTTAATTCTTAAGCAAAGTTATCTATCGAGAAATTAATGAATGACTTAATTTATCGATTCATTAGTATAGTTTCAGGTAAGACTCCAAAATGGTCTTACATTTTCGATCTTAATCCCTGCATCAATTTTACGTTGTCAATCGATCTTTCATCTTACCGAACTTAAATCTACCTAGAGATTTTTTAATCAGACCCATTTTCAATCTTAAAGTTGCGATCTCAAAATTTAAGATCGAAACGGGACTCATGAACGATCTCAACGTTCCACCAGCATTCTTGAAGCGCGCGATGAGGGAATCGCTCATCGGCTTCTCGTAAGGATAGAGGCAAATATCGCCACAGGCGGCGCTATCCGGGGTTCAGCGTACCGAGTCCCATATCTGTAACATGTGGAAAATTTTGGCCGAGCGGAAGAAAAATTTTTTTTTCTGCTCAACTCTGATCAATAGACAACTTTTAGCATCACAGGAGTGAACTAGAAGAGTTACTTGAGGCATATAAAAAAATTTAGCCAAATACTTTCACATTTAGTGTATATTTCTTATGAAGTGAAAATTTTTGTGAGAGAATCGTTCTTAGCGCGCCTACTGACGGGTTAAATTCCGTAAGATCTTATGTTAAGGAGTCTCCTCAGTAATTTTCATAAAAATTAGGAAATGTGCCACAATTTGGAGAATTGGATAGTGTGATATTCAAGTAATTCTAAATTAATTCTCAGAACCCGCAATAGTTTTATCATGTGGATAAAAATGCACAGGGTGGATAGACCCCGCCTCAAAACGACAAAAAGCTAGACAATATGCTGGGCGTCCAGACTCTGCACCTATCTCACTGTTTATTTTTCAACTCTTTACTCATGAAATTTCATCATGTTTTATCTCTTAGTTATTTAGTTATTATTGAAAAACCATAGAATTTTTTGGAATAGATACTTGGTTATGTGGAAATGGCGGTAAGACTGGGCAACATCGCGGCAGAGCACTCGACGCGCATGCGCGAGATTCTAGTGCGGGTTATTTGGATGAATAAAACTCAATTGAGATTTTCTGAATAATAAACAATTGAATTTATTCAATAGGATGATGTTTTTTAATCACGTTAATTTTTCAATCTTATAAAACAAAATATTTGGTGAAGTAATTATTTTGGTGATATCTTCTGCAAGTAATCTCCAATTTTTATATAACAGTCTGCAATATTGAATGACCGAGGGTTGTAATTGACTTTACTCCTCAATAATTTTAACATTTCATCCTCGCCACCTCTGACAAAAGCATTTTTCAAATCATCCAAGCCAATACCCTCCTCAGCCATTTTTTTTCTCAAAGGCGTGCAAACAATTCCTGATAGTTCTGAAAGGCTGTCCAACTTCTGTCTCGTTTCCTTCGCGTTACGATATTTTTTTAGAGCATCAGGTACAGTGGTGAGTTGAAGTGTAATATCCATATACTCAAAAATACCCACCTTTTACTCATTAAAAAAATCATTTTTGGAATGTGAGGTAACTAACTGTAGGACTGCTTAATGAAAATACCAATATTCGTAAAAAAAAATCGTTCATTTCCTCTTTTTTTCGCCAATGAAATAGGCATCTACATATCATGAAGTATAAAAATTCATTCAACAGTTTTCTTGTCCTCCTTCCCGCTCAAAAAATGATACGTTGGCAATAAAGTAAATCAATAAAAAATAAACAAATAAAATGATTCTGGGAGAAAACTCGCCGATTTTCCAATTAAAAAAAAAGAACAAAGACTCAATAAAGTATAAAAAAAGGCTCACTAGAGCTTTTAAAAAAAAATAGAGAATATTTCAAGATAAATTCGATTGATTGAGAAAAACTCATAAAAAAAAAGTTCATTTCAGATAAAATGGATGTATGTAGAAATTCTCTCTTGAAAATATTTTCTTTTGTAGAAGTAAATGGAAATTTGTTTTTCAATTGCAAACTTTCGGCGAAAACCATCCTCACTGATGGATGTTTTCACTCTGAATTGCCGAAAAATTGACACAGGAGTTCCCCTCGAAAAATACTCATACCATCTTTTCAATATCATTCTTATTCGCTATTGTTAACTCCCTTTCAATTTTTGTCACTCTGTCGCAGCTCTCTCTAGCAATAGTCTCGATAACTGGGCCTACTTTTTTCTCGCAGAACTGGAAGGTGTTATAATAGAAGGGGGGAATGCTCATGGGTGCCAATAGTTTATTGAATGGTTGGTTTCCGATTCCAGCATGAATACAACCTATAAAATTTAACAATCTATTAATACCAATAGCGATTATTATTATATTAATACCAACAGCGAAGAACAAGAATTTTCTATATTTACCTAGAACAGCTTGAAAATTTATCTCAAAATTCTCTTTTTTTTGCCATTTTCTCGGTCTGGCAGGCACTTGCTGGTAGGCACCCTCTGTATCTTCAAACATTCCCAACATTTGATAAATAAATATGAACCCAGACCTCTTTTTCTCTCTGCCTGAATATCCTTCAAAGACAGAGGATGATTACCTGCTTCATATACGAGAGCCTCGCTCAATAACTCTAAATCCACAATGCGATTGCCAGTAAATGGCTCTGGGGACACTGATTCTCCTGGATCATTATCAGTAGTTTCAAACCACTCATCAGCACTGTTCTGCTCTTCTTCATCTTGTCGGTTTCCTCCTACTCCTTCATTTTTTAATTTTCTTTTTTTCACTGGCACATCTCCGTTTTCTTCGTCGTGGATCGGCGGAACCACTTGAACTGTTCTGCCTTTATTATTCTTGTCAACGCGAACTTGAGATAACAGCAAATTTACATGTTTTTTCTTGATGAATTTTGCTTTATATCTGACCCTGGTTCCCTCTGAATTTTCCATTGCCACAATTAACTATTGACCGCAGTTATTAATTATTGGAAAATGAATATTTGTTGTTGTTTACGATGAGCTGATATAACCTCTACTCCATTAGCACATAGCCACATGACACGGTGATATTCAGGAAGGATATGTTTTTACCGACCGAATCAATACCAACTCCTTGAAACTAAATCGCGCTGTTGCCAAGTTGACATCGCTAATTCATTTCAATTTTTATAATTATAGGAACGTTTTCAATCTAAAAAATCATTTTCTGAGGAAGTTATTATTTCTAATAAAGTGAAAATAATTTATGTTGGGTAGTTTTTATCAAAGGATGCGAAGATCTTTCATCTCATTTTTTTTCCTAGAAGTTGCAGCTGACTGTCTTTGATTTTTACCCCCACTCTATGCTCAAAAATATTACTGACGAGACCCCTTAAGATCGGAAATTGGACAGATTTTAAGACCGTTTATCGGACTTCCTGTCTTAAATCTTAGTTTCAGACCGCTCGTAAGACCGGAGTTTTTACAGTGTGTTTACAGTTGGACCTTTTTTCCATTTACACGACGTAATTAACTGATTCAAGGGACGTATGGATAGATAAATGTATTCATGTGCGTTAAATGTCCATATATCACATGGGACGAAGCCCTTTCTAGAATGCTCCCATTCGTGTGACGTGGTTTCAAACCTAGGACATTATCTTATTATTGCTTCTTTTTCTCAATTTACTCAGAAATGCATGAATGTGTGGTGAGAGGGTATGAAGAAAAAAAAAGTCAATATTTACTTTCTGTTATCAATTGTTGCTGATAAATTCCTATTTAGCTGATAAATTAGCAATAGGCTTCCGAATAGGTTTGAATATGATACTCACTTTTGACCTGCATTTCTGAACTTTATTTCTGACCTACACTTTTCACCCTCATAACCCTGAATTTCGACACTTGTGAACCTTGGTTTTACCCCTCGCGACCTATGGTTTTGTAGACCTTACTAGAAGGGTCAAAATAAAGTCCGAATAAGGGTTAGAAATGGTGAAAAAGAGTCAAAACAAGGATCTGGATAGATCGAAGTAAGTGCCAGAAAGGGTCAGAGTAAGGTTCAGGAACGGTCACAATGACGGTGATATGGAGACCTTAGGGGGTTTGTATGGAGATTATATGGGTATCACATGAGGGCGATGTGGAGGAGATACGGCGCTTATGTTAAGGTCATATGGAGGTCAGATTGGAGTAATATGGAGTTCTAGTCTATATACTGTGACCGGTCCCGTATACATTTTTAGATCCATTGAATTTTATCATTGGACTGTATGTTTTTGAGGTCCCTGAACACTCAATTTCACCATTTTGCGACACGTTCCGAATTTTGATTTTCCCATATCTTAATCCAAAATTTCATGAAATGAAATGATGTGAATTTTTTCGAATTTTTGACGTTTTTTGGGCCGGCACCCGCAATCCAAAGTTTAACAAAAATATCTGACCTACTGGCAGTTTGTAGCTGTGATGCTTGATGAAAAGTCAAATGGCTTTATGACAGTCCTTACCCAGGTAGCAGACGACTCAGGCCGGTGCAATGGGCCTCGTCCAAGTAATACAATAAATCTGTACGTTTCGGGAAAGTTTAGCGTTCCGGACGCGCTCGGGTGCACCCAAAAGAATCACATGAACAACATGATCGATTACAAAAATGAAATAATTCATTCAAAAATCGAGAAGGTTCCCAATGCTTGTTAAAATTAATCCTAAAAATTTGAATATTTTTTTTTTTGTGAGCATTGAATTCACGACATGAATTGTTATTCGCATTTGGAGTTTTTAAGGATGAAATCACTCTAGAGGAGGGGTGAAATTTACCATTTGTCCCTGCAGCAATTATTACGCCGCATTAATTTTTATCATCATAAGATTGAAATTTTTCTAACGAAGAATAAAATTAGATTTTCACGTATACAATTTCGTTGTCCCACCTTCAATTTTCATCAAATTTTGGAATGGAAATGAAAAGAGAAGAGACTCATAATACACTTCCATAGAAAGGTAGGATAATTTTTATTGAAAATTTTTCTCCGTGTACTAAAATCATTTGAAAATCTCCTCAGTCTATTTTACGAACCTTTGTCTATGAAATTTTAAGAAATCCTCTAAATGAAGAATTGATGAGTTTGGAACATTGAGTTGGACGGTGCCCAGACAAATATTACCTGAGGAACATTACAGACTAATTTCGAACCAATTTATGATTCCAGGGAGGCAAATTTCACTGTTATTTTTCGTGTTTCGGGGGTGGAGTTTTCTGCTGCTTTGTCTTGCATGTAATGAAATTGCTCTTGACAATTTTCTCGTCTGCAATAAGGTTCAGTTGAAGGATGACTTCTGAACGGTCAACATCGCAACCATTGCTACGTTAAAATTTTCGCTTGAACAACTAGTATCGAGAAAGTGCGCGGAAATATGCCGGTAACGCGCCAAATTACCAAAATTGAGTTAGTGGGTACTGTAACCTCGGAAATTTCTGGAAACCATCTGCCTTCAAAAAAACAAGCATTGCAATGTTATTATTTTTACATGAGACATGCCTCACCGCCGGTCACCGGTCGTGTGGCTGGAACATGGGTTGTGCGAAAGTGTGCTGTGTTTTGGGATTATGCAGAAATTCCAATTCTGAAAGAGTGCCATGGGATTACAAAACTGGAAATATTAGTGGAGAACCACAAATCTATACTCAAGTATGGCTCTCGGAGAAAAACATCGCCAACAGTTCAATACAAGGAGATGAAATTCATAAATGAGCTGGAAGACTTATTCGATATCGCTCTTCAAAGCCAAGTAGATATTTTGAAAAACGAATCAGCTAAGAGTTTATTGAATCTGCATCGAGAGAAGGGAAGGAATTGTTTGGATACAATAATCGACACAGGGACATGGATTGTTTGTAGTGAGATAGATGAAGAAGATGAAGAAAAAAACACTGGCGCACTAGTGAAACAAGGTATGATATTTCAATCAATAAATGTTTTTTCTATTGTTATGAAGAAAAAAATTCGCTATTTCACTTTTAAGATAACTCATTTTCCAAAAAACGCTCTAGTTCGCCGTTTAACTCTTCAAGGATGTTAGGCCATTACTGTTACTGTTAAAAAAATTGGAAGCAAATGCGTGTACTACTAGCTGCATTCCCCCTAAATCTTATAAAGCGGTATTTGAGAAATTTCTAAATCATTTGTGGTATTTATCGGAGGAATTGATAGCTCTGGCGTTTTTTGTAAAAGAAAGATGTGTCAAGCGATCAAATCTCGTCCTCCTCTCATTGATTGTAGGAAGAAGAGGAAAATGGATATTAATGATCAGAAATCTATTCAAGATCTGAGTTTAGATTCATTTGAAACTAAAAATACAATTAAATTTTTTGAGATTCTGAAAATTGATCCCAGTTTTCTGGATAGCGATCCTACAATCTGGGAGGGGAGAGACGATTTTACTAAAGCGTTGGAAATTGTCAAACATTTGCATGTGACGAATGATATTGCTAAAAGGAGCGTGGCTCTCGTAAGTGAATACAATGATTTTCTTACGAAAGATGAGAGAAAAAAACAACAACTAATTTTGATTGTTAAAAAATTGCGGGAACTATTACCAGATTGCACAGAAGAGAGTATGAAATTTTCTCTAGAAAATTATTTGAGTAATGGGTCAATAGACTCTCCAATTGATGTAGATTGAGTTATTATCGTAACCGTGAAATATTTCCCGGGGAGTATTAACAAAATTTTTAATCAACATCCAGTTATGAATAACTCATGATTTTTGCTAAGCTTGGTTAATCATGTTCAGTTTTAATTTCCTCCTAGTTGTATCGTAGTAATGGTCTATGATTTAGCTCTTAAATATTGGAAATAATAATGTATTAAAATATTGTGGAATCACGATTAAATTCATATTTATACCATTGAAATTTGACTATTAATCTTCAATCAGATTCATTTCTTCGAATCCGAATGGACGAGCTTCACCTCCAAATTGTGATATCGTTATGAATCAAGTTTTGTAGGAATCGTGGTGGTGACAGGAATCCAAAAATATGATTTCTTCATGACAAATTACGAAAATTAAAATAGTGAAATAATGAAAAATAAAAAGGTACAGGGTTTTTATTTGGGTTCAATAAAAAACATTGTCGAATCGAGCGGGTCCCGTGCGAGGACCGCTCGACCCGTTGTCCAAGCCTATCCATTTCAGTATATGGCTCCTCATAATAACCCTGGATAAGCCGTGCACTTGACGCTGCTGACAAATTCGAGAATTTTCTTTTGCATTTTTCATTGATTTAAAATTAAAAAAAGTACTCACTTGTTTTTCGAGGAGAAAATACAATAGTTGAACAATCATGTAGCGAGAGCTCAAAGAGAACAGGAACGTTTGAGTGACCTTGACAGGGCCTCAAAGATCCCTCTTTTCAGGAAAAATCGTGCTTTTTTCTTCAGTAACAAATTAATGAAAAAATCGGGAAAAATACCGTTTCTATTCTGTGATACTCTGGGAAGATTTTCGCAATTAATAATAATGATTATGTCAATAATTACTTCACATAATGATAATTGTACAATTATGTTCTCCTTCATGTGCGTATATCCCCATAAGAATTTTCAAATCTCTGTGCCGAGTCAAAAAAACTTTTTAAAAATCCGAAAAAATTCACATCATCATTTCATTTTATGGACTACTGGATTAAGGTATGGGAAAATCAAAATCCGAACCTGTCGCAGCGTGGTGAAATTTACTGAACACGAATGTGTAAACCATTTTTACGCGGTGTTGTTAGTTTTGTTTATTTATAACAATTTAATTGTTCATAACGCGATTTCGCGGAAACAGTTGGAGTTAGGCGGAAAAGTTTCAAAGAAAAAATGCTCCTCGTCGAAAACTACATGCATTTTCTTTAATTTTTATTCCTACCTCTCATAGTTATCGAGTTTTCATCTCTGGAAGCATGTCGCGGAGGGCTGAAATTAAAATAAAAAACGCTAGTTGAAATAAAAAACGTTCCTTATTAAACATTACATGATTTCCTAACTTTAACTGTTAACAAAATAATTTGATGGAAATGAGGAAAAACATCTGCAATTGCCATCCAACGTGATATGAAATCCAAGTTATCTCGGTCAGTTTTTCGATTTGTCAAATTTTGAAGGGACACATCTTCTAGAGTGTTTTCTGATGAATAATTTTAATTATTAACTGTTTTCTCTTCTCCGATTATTTACGAAAATATTTGAAGGAAAAGACGAACGAGGACTGCCTCAAACGTCGCTAACAACATCACCCGCAATGTCCGATATATAAAACTTTTAGGTCCATTGAATTTGATCATTGGACTTCATGCTTTTTGGGTCCCTGAAAACGAATATGTATATAATTATAATAATTCAATTGTTTATAACGCGACTTCGCGGAGGCCGTCCGAGTTAGACAAAAAAATTTTAATAAAAAATGTTCCTCGTCTGAAAATGTATTTTGCCTTATTATTTTTATTCCTATCTTTTATATACTATACTCTTATAGACTTAAGGCAAAATATATGTATTTTTGGACGAGAACCATTCTTTGTTTAAATCTTTTTTGGCTAACTCGGACGGTAACCGCGAAATCGCATTATGAACAATTAAATTATTATTAATAAACAAAATAACCACACCTCGCAAAAATGGTTAACACATTCGTATTCAGGGACCCAAAAAAACAAAGTGAATGAATAAATTCAGTGTATCTAAAAGTGGTATATATCGGACATTGCGGGTGATGTTGTTAGTGACGTTGTCGGCAGTACTCGGCGTCTTTTCGTTCAAATATTGTCGTAAATAATCGGACAAGAGAAAAAAGTTGATGATAAAAATTATTCATCACAAAACGGTCTAGAAGATGCATCCCTTCAAAATTTGATAAATTGAAAAATTGACCAACATAACTTGGATTTCATATCACGTTGGATGGCAATTGGGGCTGGTTTTCCTAATTTGCAGCAAATTATTTCGTTAACCGTTGAAGTTCGGAAAAAATGTTATAAAAGAATAGGGGAGGCTGGGGCAAAATGAGACCCGGGGCAAAATTGGCAGCGGGACAAAATAAGACGCCGGGGTAAAATGAGACGCGGGGCAAAATGGGACCTCTCTGTTTTGCTTTATTTTTCAATGAAACAAATGAGTCCAGTGTTTTTTCAATGTAACGTCGTTTAATAGATCACATAAGTACAAAAATAAGTTTTCGAAACGAAGAAAGGAATTTTTATAGTGGTGTAATAATGCCGATTCTGGGGCAACGTTTTTTGCGTCGACCTGGTCGTTGGGGCCCAGTAGAGGGGTCAGATGAAGGTGGGTGGGTGGGTGGTTGATTAATTCGCGGTGTCGCGGTTTAATTCGCGGTTTGATTAATAAATTCGCGGTTTTTCCCTCAACGTGATGAAAGAGTTAATTAATTCGCGGGGTCACGGTTTAATTCGCGGTTTGATCAATTAATTCGCCATTTTTTCTTTCGAAGTGATGAAAGGGTTAATTAATTCGCGAGGTCGCAGTTTAATTCGGGTTTGATTCGCGAGGTCTCGGTTTAATTCGCGGTTTGATTAATTAATTGGCGATTTTTTCCCTTCGAAGTGATGAAAGGGTTAATTAATTCGCGTTTTGATTCACAGTTTGACTAATTAACTCGCGATTTTTTCCCTCGAAGTGATGAAAGGGTTATTTGATTCGCTGGTTAATCAATTTAATTCGCGGTTTTGCGTTACAAAGGACCTCAATCCACCCCGCGAGGGGATGAGTGAAGGGGTTAATTAATTCGCAGGTCGTGGTTTGATTCGCAGATTAATTCCGCAGATCACGGCTAAATTCGAAGATCGATTGATTAATTAATCAATTAGTATACCCAAACTTCTCAGTAAACCGCCGCGAGGGGTGAAAGGGTTAGCTAATTCGCTGCTGCAGAAATCATAGAAAGGGTTCCTCTTCTTCAAACATTGACACCTGGCTCCACTTGACATGTCAGAACTTGAGTTTTCTGGTAATTTCTCGTTTGCCGCTCCCATTCGTGGGAAATCATTGTTAATAATGATATCAATATATAAATATTCATTTTTAAAAAAAATTTACTGACATGTCTGAACTTGAGATTTCCCGTACTTTCTCATCTGCCGCCCCCCCTTGGTGTGCAATTGTTGTTGATAACGATATCAATATGTAAATATTTATTTTAAAAAGAAGAGTTCAGAAGGGGAGGGAGTATGTATATATGCAAAGGCAGAGAATCCGTCATCCAAAAATTTAGGTACCCCCACCAATTTGGGATAGTCCTCGACAAATTTTACACGTTGTAGTAGGAGGAGTTTCTGAAAAATCTCCATCTGCTTCAACACTGTTAAAAATATTCTTCAAAATTAGTACCCAAATAGGCACGCTGCTNGGTGTGCAATTGTTGTTGATAACGATATCAATATGTAAATATTTATTTTAAAAAGAAGAGTTCAGAAGGGGAGGGAGTATGTATATATGCAAAGGCAGAGAATCCGTCATCCAAAAATTTAGGTACCCCCACCAATTTGGGATAGTCCTCGACAAATTTTACACGTTGTAGTAGGAGGAGTTTCTGAAAAATCTCCATCTGCTTCAACACTGTTAAAAATATTCTTCAAAATTAGTACCCAAATAGGCACGCTGCTATTTCCACACCCAATTGGTCCCCAAATTTTGGAGCCTGATGGCATAGAAATTTACCGAACAGCCGACAGAGTTCGCGCGCGCTTGACCTTCAACATTGTAGTAAATTTCTACATTGCCACTCGAANGAGATCAAAGATCCAATACAGGGGGTACAGAGTAATATGTGTTGAGTTAACAAAAGCTAACCTAGGTGAACATATTAAGACAATATCAAACATCTAGCCATTTTAACATTTGGTTAGCTTCACCTTAAAAATCAAGAGAAAAGTACAATTTCTTTCATTCTTATTCGCTTATCCAAACAATAGTATAATTTCTCCTTATCAGCTATTAGTTACTGTTATTTTTTACAAGTCCATTCGTCATTTGACACTATCCCTTTCAATAGAAAAATGACAATAGAAATTTTGATTACATGATAATGCAGATTAGATATTCGACATAAGTCTTATCTATAAGATATATTGAATAGATGAAAAAATGAGAAATAGAGGTACATTGGAGGGCTCTCTGTATATTGAAACTAAGATCATATTATCTGAAATAATTCATGAGAAATGCGAGCTTGCCGTTGTACTCTATATTTATTCATTGTGTTGGAAAAAGAGTGAATTTCTTGAAAGTCTTGATGCTTGCACTAAGTTCAATTCAAATACCAACATCTCTTGCGCGGAAAGTGGCAATGTTCTCACAAAGAGTGTAACACTTGCTGTCTATCACTGTCCTTTGACGTCCTGGCCCCTCTACTTGTTTCCTTTCTTGCTCAGGATTGATGTCCAGAAAAATTCTGAAAAATGAACAAAGGAATCATGAAAAAATGCACTGTGATAGCGGATAATGGGAATGGGCATTTGAGCTCTTCAAGTTCGAATCAACTTAGTCAAAGCATGTCAAAAATGTGAAAAAAAAATTGCACCCATTCTATCAAGAATTGATAAAAAAGTGTAGTTTTCTTTAATCATAAAGATCATGTGAAATCACTCACCGTTGAATGAATTCTAGTGTACTCTTCAGTTTCTGAGGATATTTCAATCCAAAAACGAAATATGCCAGGAAAACGACGAGGAAGCCTTGCAAAACGTTATCAACATACACATTCCTTTTTCTCGATGAATATTCTGCACACTGCTTCACGATCGTATAGCGATCTGCCCAAGACAATCAATGTTGGCGTCACGTCGGTTATTGCTGCTTCCATCTCTTCCAATGAACTGGCACTCTGTAAATTCAAAATTGATTTTCATATAATGACCGTATTTATGCATTAACTTGTAAAAAGGACACTTTACTTTCGAGAGACTACTCACATCCATAACCAAGTATAATTGATTAACATCTTCTTTAAAATACTCTAGGAGCAAGGGGATTATGGCCAATCGACGACAATCATTGGTTCCCATATGGTCTGCAGCTCTTGCTGAAGCTNTAAATTAAATGGAGCAAAAAAAAGCCTTCAAAATTTTTATTCATGTTTTTTATTTATATTTTACTATCCCTTTAGATATATATATATATATATATATATATATATATATATATATATATATATATATNCATTCTTATTCGCTTATCCAAACAATAGTATAATTTCTCCTTATCAGCTATTAGTTACTGTTATTTTTTACAAGTCCATTCGTCATTTGACACTATCCCTTTCAATAGAAAAATGACAATAGAAATTTTGATTACATGATAATGCAGATTAGATATTCGACATAAGTCTTATCTATAAGATATATTGAATAGATGAAAAAATGAGAAATAGAGGTACATTGGAGGGCTCTCTGTATATTGAAACTAAGATCATATTATCTGAAATAATTCATGAGAAATGCGAGCTTGCCGTTGTACTCCATATTTATTCATTGTGTTGGAAAAAGAGTGAATTTCTTGAAAGTCTTGATGCTTGCACTAAGTTCAATTCAAATACCACCATCTCTTGCGCGGAAAGTGGCAATGTTCTCACAAAGAGTGTAACACTTGCTGTCTATCACTGTCCTTTGACGTCCTGGTCCCTCTACTTGTTTCCTTTCTTGCTCAGGATTGATGTCCAGAAAAATTCTGAAAAATGAACAAAGGAATCATGAAAAAATGCACTGTGATAGCGGATAATGGGAATGGGCATTTGAGCTCTTCAAGTTCGAATCAACTTAGTCAAAGCATGTCAAAAATGTGAAAAAAAAATTGCACCCATTCTATCAAGAATTGATAAAAAAGTGTAGTTTTCTTTAATCATAAAGATCATGTGAAATCACTCACCGTTGAATGAATTCTAGTGTACTCTTCAGTTTCTGAGGATATTTCAATCCAAAAACGAAATATGCCAGGAAAACGACGAGGAAGCCTTGCAAAACGTTATCAACATACACATTCCTTTTTCTCGATGAATATTCTGCACACTGCTTCACGATCGTATAGCGATCTGCCCAAGACAATCAATGTTGGCGTCACGTCGGTTATTGCTGCTTCCATCTCTTCCAATGAACTGGCACTCTGTAAATTCAAAATTGATTTTCATATAATGACCGTATTTATGCATTAACTTGTAAAAAGGACACTTTACTTTCGAGAGACTACTCACATCCATAACCAAGTATAATTGATTAACATCTTCTTTAAAATACTCTAGGAGCAAGGGGATTATGGCCAATCGACGACAATCATTGGTTCCCATATGGTCTGCAGCTCTTGCTGAAGCTTTCAGAATTCCCCTCATGTTTACCAATTGTTGAGTTTCGCTGTTGCTTTTTTCAATCTGATAATAATTCATGTAGCGATATATTACTTCATTTGCACTCAATTCCCTCCTAAACACATCGTCGACATTTTTGCCGAGCAATTTTGAGGCGTGCCATAAGAAATACTTGGATTCCGTCAAAATTGGCCATCCTGCAAGAATATTGATGATGAGCTCATTTCGACGATTCATCTGAATTCTCTGGGAGGCGTAAGATCGATCAAGGGCATTCAAAATTCCTGCTTCTTCTGGATTAGTGGTCGTGGCTTTTTCTCGAAGAAATTCCTTCACTGCACGTTGAGTTTCAGTAGTTTCTCCGGGTGGCATAGGAGGCTCCCAAAGTGCACAACCATGGGAGTCCAGAGTGATTGAATCATTACGTTTTCTCTTCTATCCCCTATTCGTCTGTATAGGTTCATCTCCAACGACTAGTGGTTTCTTCAAACCCAGTCTGTACCCCACGCATCTAGATATTTTCCTTGCTAGTAATTCGCTCTTGATATTGTCCTCCTCCACTTCTTTATTACCAAGTTTATCAGCGAATGTTTTAGGATAAAGTTGACAAATATCATGTGCCATTGTCCTGATTTTGGCTTGACTTGTATCTTGTAAATCGTTGATCAAGTACATGGTTATGAGATTTACCAGCATATCTCTTTCGCATTTCGATGCTCGTATTTCTGCCGTACATTTATTCAAAATTGTGTTTGGCAACTCTGACCATGACCATGAAGGGAGATCAGCCGACTTCCTGTGTTGGTGTCTTCTCTCCACCTCCAAAATGTTTCTAGTAGATGTTTGAGGCTCTTCATTTCTAGTGGACCCATTGGTCCCATTAGTTACCGGAGTATTGGTAGGGCTTGAATTGATGTGTTCCATACCATCGGTTATTATCGGTAGGGGATTGAGAGGTTGCACTGGAGTGGGGTCTCTTGGATGATTCAATTGATTTTCTTGCGGTGTTGCACTCTCATTTTTTGGTAAAATCATGAGTCCTGGTGGAAACTTGTACTTCTCAGCCCATTTCTCCAATATTATAATATTTGAAATTGAGGCCCTAGTATCTTCCAATAGGATCTAAAAAAGGTGGAAATGAATTAATACTGATACTAGAAATATCGTCTTTGCATATTCATTGAATAATATAAGGAGGATATGGGGATTCATACCTTATACTCCTCATCCGGTGGCAATGATAATTCCTGAATTGATTGTGTAATTATCTCTGCTAATGTTTCTCCGAAAACCACAACTCGATTCGATTTAGATTTCGATGTTACTTGGTAGATAGACATTATGCTGAAAAAAACGATCAAAATGATTATAAAGTTAATGATTATCCTCGTCTATAAAAATGAACCAACAAGTGATACCAGCAGTCGGTCTCCTCAACTATTTAAGCCGACAATTCCACGCCTCAAACGAATGCATCGTACCGTTTCTAACGTATATATATGAAGGGGTTCATAGGTACAGATATTCTGAATAGGTAAACATTCATAAATGAATTTATTTCTTAATTCATAAGTTCGCAAAAACGGATTGAATTCATTTTCGGTATTTTCTACTAGTAAGTAAACATTCGACGAAGTATCAATTAGTATCCGACCAATCACGCCAATTTGGACATTATACTCGTAATCATCTTGCCTCAGAATAACTGCTTGATCAGGTTTATAAGTGGTACCTTTAACAACGACTGTGGAACATTCTTCGAGTTCGGAAACATCTGAGCACACTGAATTTATGGCATTGTGTATATCAACGCTAAATTCCTCCAGCCGGAATTTCCTCATTTTTTTAAATTCACTTCATTTCTGAAGTCAGAACCATCTCGCAGGAAACATTGAAATAATTCGTGTTTGACAGTTAAACTTTTTGTTACATTCGTATAATTTCCAAGTGTACGAAACGCCCGTTTGAAATATTTGTGTTTGCTCTCAAATCGTAGAGTCCATACACGCATCAAAGGACCGAAGCAGAGAATCAGCTCTGGATAGTGAGTTAAATAATGGTGTTTAGGTCTTAATTTAGTATCCGGGAATAATGATGTCCTCATTATCAAATATTCGTGGATGAGATCTTCCAAATATGGCAGGTATGACTTGTTAATTTCATATGAGCAAATTATCTCGATTATTTCTGATAATATCAAGGAGGTTTTCCAAACAGGATCATCAAAAATTTTTATGTTACCCGCAATCAACAGGGGAAATAAATGAATGAACGTGAAAATCTGCCAACAGCCTCCAACTAGTCTGTCTTTTTTTGGTATTATTATACAAGGCTTATCTCTGCGAGCCCCAATAGAGTAATTAAAATTCTCGATTTTGAAATTGAGGTCATCAAACGTGAACCAATCACTGTCAACAAATTAATGAAGAAACAGCATTATATCATATGCCGCAAACCCCTCAATGACATCGTGACCCAGACATGGGGGTAGTCCTGGGAGACAAACATGGAAACTGTTAAGCTCATTGAAAGCTGAATTAAATTTGACACCACGGCGTGGTTTACAATTTTCCTGGGCTTCACGCACATTTTCCTTATATGAATCTACAGTTCTCATTTGCTGGTTGTAATCATGATGATAATGACTCTTATTGCAGGCAGTACAGACGGCAACAGAATCTGTTAGTGAATTTTGTTTTGCATGACAATAACGGCAAAAGTAAATCGCTTTACTGAAATTGCACAGAAAACCACCTAAAGCTTGACTTCCCAAATTGTCACCTGCGATGAAGGCTAAACCAACTTTACGGACATCTCCCGGCGCTATTTCGAGTCCTTCAACCTCAAGTATACGTAAATCTTTAACAATCCTACCGTACACTTTATCATGGTCAAAATCATCAGATTTACAAAGTCCAACTAGTTGAATCGTGTTTACATGAGTACGAACATGTGGTAATTCGCCTATGCTGAAGTAAATTCCAAGGATTTTGTATTTTTTTTTGCTCCTCCAAGAGGATTAGAAACTGTGAATTCATCTTGAAATAAGAAAAGTTTTATCGCAGTTGGATTATTTTTGAAAAATTGATTCTCTTTCAATGTTTTCCCGTCTGTAAAATCTTGCAAAACTCCATCGTTCGATTCAGTCCTGTTATAATTCAAACAATCAGCAAGTGATTTACTATTCAGAAGACGCTTCAAGGTCTCTCCGATCGGTACATAGTGAAAAAGAGCTTTCCCCTTCTTATTTTGGCGAATGAACTCTTCACATGGATCAATGTATTGCCGATGCTCTCTATAGAATTTTTTTCGCTTATAATCACTATCTAATACTTCATTTTGAGTTGAAAAGGGATTGGATAAAGAGACTTTTTTTTATAATTTCCTGAATTTTTTCTGACGACAAATTCTCATCTCGTAAAATTCTTTCCAATTGATTACTCGTAGCTTTCTGACTCCCATCATTCAACATTTGTACATTCTCCATAATTTTTTGGATGGTGCTCGCTGGAACTATGAATTGGCTTTCCAATTTTAAATAGAAGTCCACTAAGTTATTTAAAAAATCATCATCTAAATCATCATCGATTTCATTAATACCAGTGCTTCGCATTTCAATATCATTGTCTTTAATATGATCATCATGATCAGAGCAACCGTTATCGTCAACCTCATTCGGCTCGTTCAATTGTTGCTCACCGATTGAGCCTGATTCATACTCCTGTGAAATTGCTTGGAAATCTACCGCCCGGTGGCA
This sequence comes from Diachasma alloeum, assembly GCF_001412515.2. NCBI lineage: Eukaryota > Metazoa > Arthropoda > Insecta > Hymenoptera > Braconidae > Diachasma > Diachasma alloeum. The sequence continues at coordinate 34,372 of NW_021681537.1, forward strand.
TCTGGATATGTGACTAGTGAATGAACCAACTACTGTGTATGTTTTGGAACAATTCATCATTGGACACCGGATGCTCGATCCACCTTTGATATGCCATTTCAGGTGTTTCATGAACGCATCATGGTCATGTAATTTTTGGGTACATGAAATGGCTGTACAAACATAATAACTATCTTTCTTCGAGCTATAGCTAAAACGCGCCCTTCTTGTTTCACGAATACTTTGTGAAATTTTCTCAAGTGTTTGTATAAATAATTTTTCACGCAATACACTACTTTGCATCCATTGTATCCGCAATGGAATTGTTGACTTTTATTTAGATGACGGCGTCGATGATGCAGCAAATGAGATTTCAATATCTCCACTTGCTTTGGACAAAATTGGTAAATATACATGGTATCTGTAACAATGTAGGAAAATATACAGATTGCAGATGACGGTAAAAAGAGTAACAAGTTCAATTGACCGTCTTTTTCCGAGTTTCAAATTTCGAGTTTAGATATTCGTTGGAATTTTCTATGAATATATTCTTTGATTCTTTGAGAAACTATGTGCAAAGTTTCATATTTTTAGCAAGCCTAGATAAAATGCGAGAATTTTCTAAAAAAACGCTATTTAACGCAGAGTGTTATGGGACTTTAGAAAAAATAAATAAAAAATGCAGCCAATGTGATGAAACTTTGCACACTTGTATAATTTCGATAAATAGGCGTATTGCCAAAATTTTCATCTTCATTTCGAGCATTGTTTAGGCAAAATTAATAAAAAAACTCGCGAGAACGGAATATCAACGCGTGCAGCTTGGAATCACGATAACGTCACGAGAACTGATTGAGTGGGGGTCAGCGCGGTCAATTCAAACCTATCCAATGAGAAAAGGGATGTGAAGAACTCAGATGCGCCATTTTGATTTTCGGGGTGAATGCAATAACTTCCCTATCCCGGGAAGTTGAAAAAAAGTCAAATCGGACCATTCGCTCGTGAAAAATAATCGATTAACACTTGTCGCGATTTTCGTTCTTCATCTTTTTCTGAAAAGATGTTATCAACTTAAAAAAAAATCATTTGACCATAAAAGACTGAAAAAATGGCTGAATTATTCAATTGAAAAGTAGATTTTTTTGATCTGGGATTGGATTTTTTAGAAAAAACAATAGAGTCCCCTGAATCTTACCGCCTACATGCCGATTGCACCCGATCATCCCTAACGAGATATTACCCAATTGAGTTTCTTTCTTCTTTTTTAAAGAAAACATTTTATAATTTTCAAGAACATTTTTTCCCATTTTTATCATTTTCATTTTTCTCTTGAATTTCTTCGTATTGTCAATCTTTTATATTTTTTCATATCTTCAACTAAATATTTCCGAATAGAGATTATTATATTCGTAAAAAAAAATTTGATACCTTTCTAACAATTTTTTATCGCATACAAAAATATGATTTTTCCCCAAAATAATTCTCGGTTCTTTTTCTTGGTTTTAATCTATCCTTTATCATTTAATGTGCAAATTCGCCGGAGTTATTGACTATTTTTACATAATTTTTTAAATTATTGACACTAAATAGTCTCATTCACACTCACGTCGGAATTGTGGAGAAATGTCCATATTGGGATGAATTTTTTTGAAAACAAATTTCATATTACAATCTTCGGAAAGAAATTGTGACGACGTTGGCAATGTCCTTTGTTCGAACGAGCGCACTCCTATGTATATGTGTGTTTCCCGCAGAACTGTTGTCAGAGAGCACCCCCCCCTCCGGCCCTTTCTTCCCGCCGAATTCTTCCGGCAATGATTTTTGTGAGATGTTTTCCCTGGTCTTATGATGTAGAATATGAAATTATGTGACTGGATCAACAAGAAAAGGCTTCATTTCCTTTCACGATGTGGTAAACAGATGCATCATAAGTGAATTAAACAGCAATGATTCTATTGGCCACTGTCAAGCTTAGAGAGCACGAAAATTTTGAATGAATGTATTTTTCAATTTACAATTAAGTGGAGTGTTAAGTGGAGTGGAATTTACAATTAAACGAGTGAATGGTACCGATGGATGATTTTTTGGCATTATCCTCTCAATATAAAAAATAAATAACAGGGTGGTTCTCTTACCTGTGTTCGTACGTTCTTCCTCAATCACTCTCCTAACCCTCACGAATAGAATAAATTTACACTTGAAGTCAATTTCGTGGAGGCTTCCTTTTCATTCACGATTCGTATTAACAAAAAAAAAGAGAAATAAGTAACTTTACACTTTGAAAGCTGCAACACTTGAGACAACACTGTGAACTGCTCTACCCCACGGTCATCCCGTGAATGAACCGGAAAATATTGTCTTCAAAGAGTATCTACAGAGGAGTTTCTGCTACAAACAATTAAATGGCAACGTCGTCTTACCACCCCTTTAAAAACACATGTTTTGACTACGGAAAAATTCTATGTAGAAACAATCGAGAGAAGAGAGAGAGAGAGTACCGATGGTTTACAACCCTGGCGGACGGGCCCGGTCCGTTCCGAGTAGAAAATTTTTATTACTTTTCTTGGAATCCTTCCTTTCTTTCTGCCCCAATAAAATATGAATATTTCAGGAATATAAATAACCAACTTTTCCGAATTTTTAAAGAATATTTCACAGCACCATCTTCTTTTGCGGCAATTTAATTTTTTGAAATCACACGCTGCATACAGTTGATACTACTAGAGTAAAAATTAATCTAAGAATATATTCCAAATGGATTTAACCGGTAAATTAGCTATCGAATCAGTAGAATCATTGCTCATCCGCATACTCAGTAAGATGCTGCATTGAAAGAAATTACTGAAAGTTTATTCTCAGAACCTGGAGGGTTTTTCATTAAAAAATACTCACGTTTTTCCCCCCATCAGTTTATGGGAGGGTCAAACTATAAGCAAATGTTGAGGTACCATTTCTCGACCAGGTAAGCTCAACCTTTCGAGTCATAAAACCAGAAAAAAAGTGGCTCATGGGCGGGAAGGAGGGAGGTACGGGAATTATTCCAATTCAATAATTGTAAACAATTTTTAACAATTGTTAACAATTTATGAAAAACAGAAAATAAAAATTGAATCGACCGAAATATCTGCATTATTCAGGAGAAAAAATCGATTTTTCAACTTTCCGGTTCCATCAAAAAAATCTAATTTTTTTTTATCCTTCGATCATTTTTTTCTGATACTTTTCAATTCCATTTAATCAAAAAATAATGATGAAAATCAAATTCACAGGAATCGATTCATTATTCGAAAAAAAATCGATTTTTAAATTTTCCGGTATCCAAAAAATCGATTTTTTTCTCTTTATCGACCAATTTTGTTCTGATATTTTTCCATTTCATTTTATCCGAAAAAAAATGATAAAAATCAAATTCATAGGAATCCCTTCAGCATTAAGAGAAGAGACTATATTTTTAAATTTTGCGGTTCCATAAAAAAAATCGATTTTTTTTTCTTTGTCGACCAATATTTCTCTGATATTTTTGCATTTTATTTGATCAAAAAACAATGATAAGAATCGATTTCGCGTGAATTCCTTCATTATTCAGAAAAAAAAAGAATTTTTAAGTTTTCGGATTACATGGAAAAATTCAGAAGAAAAAATGATTTTTAAGTTTTCCGGTTCTATAGAAAAATGTGTGACCTCGATCGCATCATCCGTCTACGAGTAATCGTTGACCAACATTTGATCACATACGTACATCGTAACACATAATATACACACAGACAAAGAGAAAAAAAAAACGTTTTCATTTTTTTTATTTTCATGAATCCGGCCAATTTATAAATATAAAAAAGTTTAATATAACATAATCTAGCAACCGGGCGCGATGTAAAATATAAAACTCTCTTATTTTCTATAAATATAAATTAATTCAACATAAAATAACGTACGCTAGTTGATTTATTAATTGAAATTTGACAAAATAATAATTAATTAGTCGATTTCTTCCTGTTATTAATACGAATGAGGAAATGATTGAATGATACTAATATGTTGCAATATGTAATTCGTATGATGCCGATTGTTTATAAATTTTGAGAAATTTTTATCACACTCTTGAAGTAATTAACAGTTATGAAGAAAGATAAACGAGATATTCAATTGATAAATGTCTTTTCCATGAAGATACATGTAAATGATGAAGAATGATGAAGAAATAATTATTTAAAAGGAGAATGAATTTACTATGTAATAAACATAACTATGTAGTAAATATTATCAATAATTCTTACTGTTCATCATGAAAAATGTATGCATTTATTATTATGTATGTTACTTGCAAAATTCTGAATGATTTTGATACAAAAAATCGTACGAGATTCTACCAATTCTAAATATCTGGCAACAAAAATAATTTGTGGTGCATAATTGCTCGAAATATGGATATCAGTGGTCATCGTTCAACGTTTCGGGGCCAGGTCACTCAATTTGGGGCTCGTAGGGACTTTAAAGACATTGTCAGGGGCAACCTCCGGGAAATTTAGCGACCATTTGAACTCTAATCCGAATCCCGAGTCAGTGGCTCCTAAATTTACCAGGCGTCGGTAAAGCAATACAGAATGGTGGCCAAAATCCTTTAAATTTGGGGTCCATTCTGTAACTACTTCCTGATTGATGGAAAAAAATTGGAATTTAAGGTCCAAGTGTCATCACAACTGCAATTGTGAACCTTCAAACAATAGTTCGTCTTGAATTTCAATCTTATTTTGTAGAAATTTTTGACAGTGTACACGATTGTGACCTACGACGATGGGCATTACAAGCCCAAAAAGATATAAGTAGTGAGGATTTTCGCTTTAAAGCATCCGACAAGTGGATACGAGCATTTAAAAAAGCACATCGTATTGTCTCGAGGAAAATCAATAAATTTGTTACATCGAAAGCAATCGAAGACCGTCAAGTTCTGGAGGAAAAATCTGAACAGTTTGTTCAGGATGTGTAACAACGGATTGCAATGTAGGGTTTATTAAATATATATAATTCTGATCAAAGCGGATTTCAGTCTGAAATGCATTCGGGCAGAACTTTGGCTGAAGAAAGTGAAAAACAAGTACAATGTACCGTGCAATCCCTAACATTGACGACACATAGTTATACTATTTAACCAACTGTATCAGCCGAAGCAAAACTCCTCTCTTCACTCTTTTTAGTTTTGAAAGAACTAAGCGGTCATTTTTGTCCCAGAGTAGAGGAAAAATGGTTTCGTCCAGATAATGTATACGTAGATTTCCAAATCTGGGAAACTGACTTCAGGTATGAGACTGTGTTGATTCGTCTAATACTTCGTTTCTTATTTATCCGTAATGATGACGTCGCTCTAACGATAACGTTCATTTGTTCTATTATTTATTTCAGAACATTTCAAAACTTGGTTGCAATATGTTTATTTTGTCCCTAATGTTGGCGCGAAAAGTCTATCATTGGTGGATTCATCGACCGGACACTGTTCTCCAATCGTGGCAGCTACTAAAATAAGCAATAAGGATGTGGAGGTAATGACTATACCTAAAGGGACAACTGGAAAACTCTAACCACTCGATGTTATTGCATTTAGAGTTTGGAAAAACTTCATAAGACATTTCTCTGATAGTGTTATATTAATGGATTATGATTTGAATTTACATTTAAAGAATAATGTCATCAAGTTGCAATCTCTAACTCATAATCAATTGTTGTCATCACGATATGTCAATCTCTTCAAATATGCTTGGTACAGAAGCGGTTACGTAGAAACCAAACCAGATGAATTTGAAAATCCTGTCCATTTCGGATTCGGTGAATCTGGCAAGTTGCATTGCGAAATACCGGGATGTACGAATATTGCTATTATTCGTTGTTCTTTGTGTAAGAGGTATTATGTTTCAAACACTTCTTCGACGATTATCATTATTGCAAAAAATGTAATGAATGAATAAATGAGGAAAATTAAAAGAAGACCTCAAAATATGATTTTCTTAGCGCCTTATGATGGGAAAAATAAGGAAACGTATGAATAGTTATGACGTAGTGGGGGTGGAGTGAAGGAAGAATAGAAAAAAAGAAATGATAATGGAATTGTCAGATCATTATATTCCTAGCTATGTAAAAATATAAGTAAAAGTGATATTCTGAAAGAATAGTCTTCAACATCCGTCTATCCTTTTTATGAATTTAGAAGAAGGGCTGTACTGGGCTGCAATGTATTCATTCCTCCTTTAAAAAAACAGTAATCCGCAGAGGCTACTCCAGTTCTTCTTACAATTCTCACCTGAATCACGAGGAAGTATTTGTTGCAAAACATTCGTATATTTCAACTCTAACAGTTATTTTGTCATTCACTCTTTCTAAACCAGGCCGACGAGATTCTCCACCACACACATTGGAAATTGTCTTCTTTCGAGAAGAAATCCAATATTCAACTAGTAACGTGTTGAGTTAAATTCGAGGGTGGTTTACCCCCTACACCCATTCATTCGAAAAAATGCAAAAACCCGTATTTCCTCCTTTTACTTGCTCGTTTAATAGCCATTCATACTATTAAAATACGAGCATTATATTTTTTTTCGCAAGATTTTTTTGGATTTGAACCCCTATTATTTTTTTGGAATTGACCCTATTCAAATGCAACGAACGCCGTTTTTCATTATTTTTCTCATAGATTATCATGCATTTGGTTTCGTTCTAAAATTTTGAATGCCAATATATGAAACAGTCAAATGGTCCTGAAAACCTGTCAACTTCGGAGGTTGGTTTCACCCCCTAAAAGTCTTTATTCGCAGAAAAAAATACGTAAATCTTAGATTTTGATGGGGAATAACATTTTTCAAGCTCATCGAAATCGGTGACGGATACTCGGGACGGTTTCCTTGTCAAATAGATTCTGAAACCCTCTCCCCTTTTTGAGTAAATTTTGCAACCCTCCGCCATCATACCTCCCCCTGCACCCCCTCGTAAATTCTCAATTTTCGTGATTTTCATTGTTTATTTACCAATTTTTTTAAAGATTATTTAAATTTTTTTTCAAATAAACGCATCGGGTGGCTCAGTCAGATTTGGGAGCCCCCTCCCCTTGTTGGGTAAAATTTGCAACCCCCTGTCGTCGTACCTCCCCCTTCCACCCCCTCGTGAATGCTCAATTAGTAGTTGGCAAAAATTTGCAACCTTCCGTCGTCGTACCTCTCCCTTGCGCCCCCTCGCAAAATCTTAATTTGCGAGAATTTCATTTTTTATTAAATTTTTTTTTGTTCAATCAACGCATGCCAACGGACGGATGGGGGGTGGCTCAGATAGATTCTGAAACCTCCTCCCCTTGCTGAGTAAAATTTACAACCGTCCGCCATCATACCTCCCCCTTGCACCTCCTCTGAAATTATCAATTTTCTAGATTTTCATTTCTATTTAACAATTTTTTTTATTCAATCAACGCATGCTAACGGAGGGATGGGGGTGGCTCAGGTAGATTCTGAAACCCCGTCCCCTTTTTGAGTAAATTTTGCAAACCTCCGCCACCATACTTCCCCCTGCACCCCCTCGTAAATTATCAATTTTCACGATGTTCATTATTTATTTAACATTTTTTATTATTTCATCAACGCATAGGGGTCGCTCAGTCAGATTCGCCAACCCCCTCTCTATGATGTGTAAAATTTGCCACCCTCTGCCGTCGTATCTCCCCCTTTCACCCCCTTGTGAAATCTTAATTAACGAAATTTTTCAATTTATTCAATTAACGCATGCGAACGGAGGGATGGGGGGTGGCTCAGATAAATTTTGAAATCCCCTCCCCTTGGCTAGAATTTGGAACTCTGAGCTATCATGCCCCCCTCCCCCTAATAAACATGTCATAAAATAAATTAAAACAATGTAAAAATAATTATTATTATTTAAAGTTAATCATACCAAAATATATCTGATGCAATTCCTATCTTCTGTGCACTTTTCATTACCTAAAATGAAATAACATGTGGCAACATTGCACACCCGTTAACTAGCACCCATTAACCAGCCTGGTCTACGACTACTGTCGACTTTACCGATCCGAGCGGGTAATTGATGCTACCGCCATCTCGCAGCATACCCCCTACAAGCTTCTATCATCGTTCTTAACACTAAAAATAATTTCATCCAAATGATAAATAACAATGCAATTAACGGTACCAATATGAATAAATACCTGATATATCAACTTTTATAATGTTTTTAGGGGTCATTCTCCCCTTTCTAGCCACAAAATCGACAATAAAAATCAACGACGCAACAACGACGCTATACCGTCATTGTACCGTCGCTCTTGGATCTCTAGGGAATTGAATCAATGAGATGGCTTTTCTTCATATCAAAAACACGGGCAGTTATATGTGCCCCATCTTGCGAAGTTTGAGCTTCTTTTATACTTTCCCTGATTTCCCTCCAATTGGGATTACAAGTCATTGTGATAAATAAATCGGGCTTCCCAAATTTGTGAACCATAGTCATCGTGTCTTGATAGTTTTGCATCATATATCTCGGCGATCCTGTAAAACCTGATGGTAAGATGATTACTCTTCCAATGGGGTTGTTATCCCTACGTGCGGATGTTTCTAGATAATCCAATAAATTAGTATAATTATCAGCCCATAATTTGGAATGAAACGCTTGAATATATTTGAATCGATCTTGTTCTACTTTTACATATTGATCAACAATCTATTGTTGAAATAAACACCGGCCTTGAAGAATGACATTTGTGTCATCATTGTCTCGAACTGCCATGCGAAATTTCGTATAAGTAGCTCTACTTATCTTCTCTTCTGTACCAACAGATTTAAGTTTTGTATGCCATCCTACTGTACCGTGGGGATAAAATAACAGATAAATCCATGGTTCGACTTTCGGATCTATAGAACTAATTGTTTTTAATTGCTTAGTATCTTTGTCTCGTACAGTGAGATAGGCTTCTGGTATTTCTCCGTCTGCCGTAGTGGAAAAAACAGCAGCCACTTCATTGGACCATTGTGGATTATAAAGATTACAATCCAAGTCCAATCTCGAGGTAAATGATAAAAATAATTCTGGTAGAGGTACTTCATTATTCATATCTCTGATTCTATTCTGTTATGTTTGAACTTCTTCATGCATCATTTGATATAATTCAACGTATGGATTGTAATCGCGCATAGTTGAATTTATTATCTGCAAGATTTCTTTATCTAATGACGAATCCGTATTCTGTAGAACATTTATTGTTTCTGCAGAATCAAGAATGAAAAGTTGTTCATGTCTTGGTCTGTCGTTGCCAGCGGGATATAATGTAGTATTAAATTGCTAATAAATTTGTCCTTGAAGTCGAAAACAATAAGGCCCCGGTCGACGATTCGAGTAATTCATCAAATTTGCATTAAATGAAGTAAATGAGCAAGAATTATTGTAATATTTTAATCGATTGACGAATTTATTGGATTTGAGGTGGGTTCCATCGAAAAGAAATTTAAAATTCTGTGGCATTTCTGGTAATGAGGGTCATTTGACTTAACCATGTTCGCAACGTTGATTAAATGAATTTTTATTTTTACTAATAACTTCGGATTGAAAATATTTGGCTTTACAATGTTGACAAATTTCTGTTATTTTACCTCCATAATGTTCTTCAATTTCCTTCAGATTCATAATAGATATAGTTCCATAGAACAAGTTAATACTGTCTTGTGAATTCAGGATCACTTTATTTCCATGTAAGATTTTATCATCAATATTCACACCACACTGTAGACCTTGTGAAATTTCCTCTGTTGACATTGCTTGTGGATTATCACATGAAGTAGTGTTCATTTTTAGTACTGATTTTTGCTTTGAATTTAAAGTGATCTTAAACTTACCATGATTATCCTTTTCTAAAATGTTTGAATTCGATTTATTTTTTCTACTCGGATTATTAAGAACATTGAAATAGTTTGAGATATTATTGAAAGTATTCGTGGACTCAGAATCCCGATCAGTGTCATCTTCATTGATTTTGACAGTTGCTAAGGGAGAAACCCGATTTTCTCATAATTGTATGTTATTTTTAACTTCAACATCCATCAATATGTTTGATTGTTTAGAAGCATACTGTTATTTTCGAGAAGAATCAGTCAGATTTAGAGAAAAATTTCCAGCAGTATGTGTAGAGCACTTGTTAATTCAAGTAATATTGAGTTGAAACGACCAGAAATCCTTCATCTGATAAGATTTTCAGACGCATATTTGAAGAGTCATTGGATTTAACAAATGATACTGTTTTACATAAATCTACACGTGTCTGCAGCAGTCCATTCGGAGTTGTAAAGTTTGTAAAACCTTTAGCTTGTTCTGATGATGAATTTCTAAAAGAATTTCCAGCAATATCTATTGTACGTTCCAATTGGGACAATTTACCAAATATTGGATGAACTGAGCCGCCAACAAATGTATTGGAATTAATTTTCAAGCTTCCCTCATTTTGTAATGATAATTTATGAGATGAAATTCCTTTTCTTGAAACTTTCTCTGGTAAGTTAGAAACAGGAGAGTTCGCTACTTTTAAAGGCTCTTCTTATCCAAGACGACTGGGAATATTAGAAGATGGAGGGTGTTTGTCATAAAGTCGGAAAGGAGATGACATTGAATCATTTAATGTAACAATTCGAGTCATAATGCGGGGTTTCCGTGAGTTATTTCTTAAATTCTCTACTGGTTGTCTCTCATTCAAATATGTATTGTCGGTACAAGTAGCAAAAGTTTGAGATTTTGTAATTCTTGACTTTTTTCTTGAATTTTCATTGACAATTCCTACTATATCATCGTCTTTATCATTTGGATTCGGAGGAGTTCCTTTAGGATTCATTATGTCGTTTTTTTTCCAAATTTATGAAAATATATATATTTTAATGGAAGGATTAATTATAATAGAAAATTAAATTTTACCAATTTTTCTATTAATTTCAATTATTTATTTGAATCTTTTCTAATATTATAATTTTTTAAGAAAAATAAAATCATCTGATTAATGTTAATATTTTCTTCAACTTCTCATAATTTCTTCATTAGCATCAAAAATTGAATATTAATTTTCTCATTAACAGCACAATTTCGATAAATATATTCTCATTGGTATTAAAATTTTTACATGTGTGTTGTGACGAGGTAGAAATTTTCATCATCATTTTTGCATATTTTTGCCGTCATTTCCCATATT